>NC_022030.1:11659296-11686430 GCF_000317375.1 Microtus ochrogaster
GAGAGAGAGAGAGAGAAAGAAAGAAAGAAAGAAAGAAAGAAAGAAAGAAAGAAAGAAAGAAAGAAAGAAAGAAAGAAAGAAAGAAAGAGAAAGAAGAGGAGAGAGAATATAAACAATTTCTGGGAACGTAGCAAGAATTCTTCCTTACTAGTCTAGAATTCGTATTTCATATATCAAAAAAGTACAAAAATAATGCAAGAGAAAGAAATTATCCTAGTAACTGACATCTAAAGTCTCTAAAGTAATTACAAATATAATCTTATGTACAAGATCTTCCCATTTAGGATTTATTTGCTTCTTTCTTTGTTAAATATTGAATGAAAGTAGTGAAATTCTCCTTGGGGTAGAATCTATTGTTAGGTTGATCAACAAAAGCATATTGAATCTAACATTGTCACAAAACCAATATTTAAAAGGAATGAGAGAACATTCCTTGAGATTTTTTAAAAAAATATAGCTGTTTATTTTTAATTTTGACTTCAGCTCTCCAAGATCAACTAGCTCTTGTTTAGGGCAGAGACGAGCAGTGAATCTTTGGAGATCTTGCTCATTTTATGGAAAGAACATCCCATTACATAAAGCTAACTCTTGAGTGTCTTACAGATTTTGAAAATTATCTGGAAGGACAGTAATATAAATATTAAGGAGTTTGAACAAAGGCATCATACATGGGTGATTACAGGGCACTGTTAAGAATTATGACCTTATTGAATAAAACTTCCTGCATCAAAGGTAGACTACCTTCCTAAGAGTTGTTTGTAAGGGATGTTTCTGAGGTTTGTAAACAATAAAGCTATTGCCACTACTATTGATTGCTTACCAGTGTTCGATGGTAAAATATTATTACCGAAGACACCTGATGTTTTAGTTACAGGACATAGAGAAATCAGGCTAGAACTGAACCAGAAACTCCAAACTTGTTGGCAGGCTTTCATCATACCATGAGGCCATATGCAGCCTATTAGCAGAGAATTATCACTAACATTCTTCGTTGGAAATAAATCCTGAATGCTACAGTGTCAAAATGTCAGGAACGAGATATCCATTTATACAATAGTTGTATCACCATTATGGGTATAACCATCTGTTTTCTTATTGGACTAAGACATCTCCACAAAGTAAACTCATATCTGGTGCTATACGCTTATGGCTGGAAGGTCATAGACCCCAACAAGAAAGGAATTACCATTTTTTTCTGCTAAATTTATAATGATGCCCCTATAAAACTACCTTCTAAACATTCATGTTGGAATCTGTCATCATTATTTCTGTTTGCTTCAGTATGCTATGGAAAAAAAGGCTCCATGTCCCTGCAGAAGTGAGCAATTGTAACTGTAGAGATCCATGTTTGGTCAAGACCCTAGGTAGCTATTGTTGCTCCCACAGTGTCCCAATCATTGGCCATAAATGACAGAGAAAAATTAAACACCTACAAGACCCCTTCCAGTACCCAAGGAACATCATAGAAGAAGAAATAAAAAGAATACAAGAGTCAGAGGAGTACACAGAGTGTATGTAATTATCTCCTCTGAATTGAAATTTGATCCTGGAAGAAGGTGAGTTTCTTAAGACTCAGAAACTCATAATATTTACAGGATTCAACAAGTTCAAGAAGTAAGATTCATGAGACTCATTCCTCCAAAGTTGTCAAAGGCAATAAACAGTTGCTGAAGAAAGAGGACTTCACAACCAGCCAAACTGTCTCTAATTTGCACAGTGCATTCCAAGATTTCAGCTTTCCTGAGTTATCACTCATGCTAGGAGTGGATGTTACAGTGATGCAGTTTTCTTTGAGTCATCCATGCTCCTATCCTTCATGTGTGGGTAAGTAACTCTAATAAAACCCATTGGTACACCAAGTTGAACTTGGATGTAACTTTCTTTTGGCCTGTTTCTGCCCTGGTGCTTAGAATAGACATTTGTTCCTCTGAAAAGGCATGCAGAAAGCTTCTTATAACAAATACACTCAATATGATATATCTAAAAGGAAATGCTAAAAATGTAAATGAAAGATAATGATATATCCTAAAAGTAATAGGAAAGGTAAACATTAAAAAATAACAAAGTTCAAAAATCATGGCTCAATTCTAAGCTTGCTAAAATTGTGAGTGATTCGCAAAACGGCTCCTCAATGCAATGTTCAACATGTGGACTGAATGGAGCACAGAAAGGTCAAATAATAATTTAAGACTGGAATACAGGCACAAGCTTGCCCTAAAACATAAAAGGAAAATGTGTATGAAAGTAAATGGGGGCTGCATTGTCAAGGGTTGAGACTGAAAACTTGGGATGGGAAGGCAAATCAAAAACAGCTAACGGAATGCCAAGTGTTTGCATTTGCATCCTACTTGAACTGAGCAGAATTTGAATGTTTAAACTGGGAGGTATATTTTTACCTTGCTTATGTCACAGTTTCGTAAATCTTGATTAAGTAAGCTATTCTATTGATATTATTATAATGCTCAATGAGACTCAAAATATTAGTCATCTTCAATCTTTTTCTGCTCCGCATCCGGTGAGTCACCCAGTCTTTAAAGCTAATTCTGAACAATTCAAAGCCTTTTTTCTTTTTTCTTTTTATCGTTGTTTCGTCCTTGTCTCTTTTTCCTAAGTAGATTTGTAGCCTTTGTTCACCTTCAGGCTCTCCTCTATACAATATACCCTCTTCACTCAACATTTCGACTTCAAAATCTCTCTCATTTTTCAAAATAATTGTTATCTGTCTATCCATAAGCTAGACAAAATCCAGAGGTGGCAAATCCATGCTCTCCACGGTCAGACCTGATATTTGCCATAGTCAGTAAACTGTCTTGATTCCGCATAACTGTTTGCCTGAGAATATCGTTATTGTGATTTAGTTGTTTTGTGTTATTTTATGGTAAGTAAGGGGAGCCAAAAGTGAAATGTAGATTCCAATTCAGTGTTTAGAGAGATGCGTAAGAGAAACAGACCTGTTTTATTTCAGATAATACCCAATACAGACACAGAAGAATTAAAGTACACAGTGTAATATTGTATACAGAATAAAATAAACCATCACCCTACTTTCTAGAAGAGGTTGAATTTAATGAATTAAAATGTCATTTTGAATTTGTTATCTGTGAAACCTTGATAAAACCTTAACATTTCAAATATCCTACTTTTAAAGTTGTAAAAACCAACTGTGCTCTTCACAATGCTTCTGCTCTGAAGTGTTTTCATTTTCAGCTCTCTTTAGGAATTGTTTGGTTCAAACAAAAGGGCAAGAAAAGAACACATCAGAATCCCAAGAATTGCTATGATGTGCGAGGTAGCATATTATCTGCAGGCTCTGAGCTCTCCAAGGATAAGCTGTTAAATAATGTCACTACATTATTATTATACTTAGAATATAAATACAGGCTTAGCATCTTGTCAAGATAGCACAACTTTCAAAAGAAGACAAAGTGCGAAATTTCACATGTGCAATTTTAAAGGAAGCAAGCAAGATTAAAAAGATTAAATCAAACAAAAGACTATATTTTATCAACTATTGTATCCCTCGTAGAAGTAAATTGCAGGAGAAATATAATTAAATAAGTTCACAGTTTTAGCTTAGTTGCCCATTACCCCATGCAGAAGAGTATTTTGATCATTCTTAATGGCTTTAATTGAAATGAAACTGTATAATTGGCTCATTTACATTTAGATCAGTATCAGTATTTAAAATGAACATTTCTACATTTCTTTAAAGTATAAATAAGTTATATTATTAAACCCTATATTTTTAGCTAATTTAATATTGTGCTTAAAATTTAAAAGAACTGAAATGTTTAATGTTTTACCATTTTGCCCTTAAACCATTTTTCCAAGTGTATAGTCATCTACTGTAAGTCATTTGAGTTAATACTCAAAGCTAAACAAATGCCTAATTATCCCAAGGCACAGAATACACACTACAATTTTAAAACATCAAAATGAGAAAAGTAATTAGTCCCTTGGGTATAATTAATCTGTCTACTAAGAATTGGGCCAAATTGTAGCTTAGTGCTTTCTATAATTCAGAAGCCAATTATAATTACACTGAAATGCTGTGCTTGGGGCTGTGGACTTTGGCTCTAAAAGTGAGTCACATTTATATATTCCCTATGAACATGGAAGAGCACAGGATACATGGGAAAACAGTTCTCTGGCAGAGTTACATTGTCATAATTAGCCTTGGGGATGTTTATAATTCCTTTATATACCACATATGGTTTGGAGGCTATAGTGTTTAATATAATGTTTCAAAATATGTTTATTTAGAATACACTTTCATTTTACTTTATCAAGCCCAGAGTTACCGAATAGTAATTTACAGCAATTGACATAAAAATTAGTAATTTTCATGGTGACCTTTAGAAAAAGAGCATGTTGTTTCCATCATAAATGGACCACTTCAAGTAAACAAATTTTCATCAAATGACTAATTCAGCAAATTATCAGTTCAATAGGATTTGTTCACTGAATTTATTTACTTTATTAAAGCAATGATTCATGAATTATAAGAATAAAGTAATAGATTTTGAAGGTTTCTACAGAATTTTTGGGCTTTTTGGTAGAGAGCTGAAAATGAAAACACCTCAGAGTAGCTTAAGATGTTCTAATTGTCAAAAGCTACAGGCTACAGAAAGTTTAAATCTACTTGCAATATATTTTGCATTTTAGAAATCTGTTCTTTCTTACCTGTAGACTAAATTTAAACATCACTTTGTAGTTTTTGATTTGTACAAATATATTCTGAATCATTTTTTGCAACATAATTCTGTCTTATGATGTGTCATTTTAAGGATATATTTCCTATATTTTTTAGTAAATCAATTTTACTTTTCTAGACATATCACATAGAAATAAAAATTACTATATTATGTTTATTTCTTATATTACCTATACTTTGGATGCTTAAATAATTCCTAATCAAAGGCTCCCTTCACCATATTGCATGTATATGCTAATGTTTATAATTTGACTTAAAAGAATATTATAAATTCAGTTGCCATAGTAATCTTCTAAAATGGTCCTGGCACTAAATACAGGTAAAATGAAGGCGTTACATCAAAAGCAAATAAACATTTAAAAAGGAAAGCAGAGAGAATGGAAAGGAAAACAGGCCTTACCCTTTCCCTGAGAGGGATTATGAAAAATCACATACTTTTCCCAGAGATAATCAAGACAGTGTGATTAAAAGTAGTGAAAAAATGAAACTGATGTAGGTGTTTGTGTGTATGTATCTAAAAATGCATTCTAAATGTAAACACACATGCAGTCATATGCAGTGTTAAGGGGTTTCTGCTTTCACTCTCTGCTTTCATTTCAAAACAAAAAAAACAGAGAAAAACAAGAAATTACTGAATTCATTGTTCACTCATTGGCTAGACTCACTGGTTAAAGGGAACTGAAGAATCATCTGTCCAGATCACCGAGTTGTTGGGGTGCAGTCACATGTGACTACAGAAAATGTCATTTAAAATGTTTTAAGAAGCTAGACTTTTCTTAACAGTGAGACAGGTCTGCTTTTGGCAACACCAATTACTTCAAGAGGATGATGGACATCGAAGAGGCTCCTTATGGAGTTTACTGGTCATTTGGGCAAGGAACTGCTCTTACCTGGACTGCTCGATGGTATGCCACATGAACTGGACATGCAGGACCCACAGAAAAGTGATTGCAGAACTTTGCAAAAGACAGGATGGTACTTCCGAGTTCCTGCTTCACAGAGGAAACTGCCAGACATTCTGCAGAACACAGAAGAAAACATCTGATGAACTTTGCCGTTGCAAGGCAGATCAGATCGTCAAATTTCCTGCTCCATGGAAAAGTCTGCCAGATACTATGAGGCCTGTAGACTGAAGATGGATGCCATACATTACAAAAGAACTTTGGGTGACATCCAGGCAGTGAGATGTCTCTCAGTTCTAAAGTTTTGGAAGCTGCTTACAGTGCACTTACACTGCTTAGTGGTGTGGGACAAATGCCTATATTATGTCAATTATATTTTAAATAAATGCTGATTGACCAGTAGCCAGGCAGGAAGTATAGGCAGGACAACCAGACAGAAAGCAGGGGCAGGACAATGAGAACAGAATTCTGGGAAGAGGAAAGCCCATTCCTCTGCAGTGCTGGTCCAGCCACAGAAGAAGCAAGATGTGACTGCCTCGCTGAAAAAGGTACTGAGCCATGTGGCTAACACAGATAAAAATAATAGACTAATATACATTGTAAAAGTTAATAAGAAGCCTGGGATACTAGGCCAATCAATTGATAACTAATGTAGACCTGTGTGTGATTTCTTTGAGACTTAACAATAGTGGGGGCTGGGAAGAACAGAAAACTCAGACAACAAAGCTTAGGTATTATATCCTCCTGGGGTCTTTGATGGAGTTGAAGACTAGACATTTATAATTATAGTTTTCCTTAGTTACAATAAAAAATAAATTAGATACCAAACTTTAGACTCACAAAAATAAAATAGATGATAGAATGTTTTCTTTAATATTGGCAGATACAAATAGACTAAATATTGTAAATGTAATTCTTGCTTGATACCTGCCTTGTTATATGTAATTTTAGTATGTTAAAGTTCAAACCTTCTTTTTTATTTAGACAGAAAAGGGGAGACAATACAGGATGTCCTTCTCTATATTTGTTGCTTTTGTTGGTTAATGAATAAAGCTGAGACGATAACAATAGGCATGTCTACGTACACCTTGGCAAGGACAGCTTCCTAATGCAGATATCTTGCCTCCTATTTAAACCTATATACATCACGTTAGGATGCTGATGATAGAGAAGTGTCAGCAAGAGAGGAGAGTTCATCTTCTTTGTTTTCTTCTTTCCAAGTGGCCACCTGAAAATCTCCTTTTGTTCTGCCTTATACTATTAATTAATTTATTACTTATTTATTTATTTATTAAAGATTTCTGTCTCCTCCCGGTCACCGCCTCCCATTTCCCTCCCCCTCCCCCAATCAACTCCCCCTCTCTCATCAGCCCCAAGAGGAGTCAGGGTTCCCTGCCCTGTGTGGAGTCCAAGGACCACCTACCTCCTTCCAGGTCTAGTAAGGTGAACATCCAAACAGCCTAGGCTCCCACACAGCTAGTACTTGCAGTAGGATCAAAACCCAGTGCCATTGTTCTTGACTTCTCAGCAGTCCTCATTGTCTGCTATGTTCAGAGAGTCCGGTTTTATCTCATGTATTTTCAGACTCAGTCCAACTGGCCTTGGTGAGTTCCCCATAGAAAATCCCCATTGTCTCAGCATGTGGGTGCACCCCTCGCAGTCCTGAGTTCCTTGCTTGTGCTCTCTCTCCTTCTGCTCCTAATTTGGACCATTGGGTTTCAGTCCGGTGCTCCATTGTGGGATTCTGTCTCTGTCTCCTTTCATCGCCTGATATCCAGGAGGGTGACTATATGTTTTTCTTTGGATTCACCCTATTTAGCTTCTCTAGGATCACGAATTATAGGCTCAATGTCCTTTATTTATGGCTAGAAACCAACTATGAGTGAATACATCCCATGTTCCTCTTTTTGGGTCTGACTTACCTCACTCAGGATAGTGTTTTCTATTTACATTACATCTGACTTCTCTATGGAAACCATGAAAGCCAGAAGGTCCTGTATACTATTAATTTATATAACTAATTTAAACACTAATGATGAATGGCAGAATCTGATTTGATTAGGGACTCTAACACTTGCTTAAAAAGCTATAGAATTTTTTTCTCACATTAAAGAAAGGAAATAAAGACATAATTGGGAGCATGGGTTGGGAGAGAGGAGAGAGTAGAAGGGAAACAGAAGGGGAGAAGGAAAGGGGGAGGAGAACTTGAGGAAACAGAAGAGACAAAATGGAGGAAAGACGGAGATAGAGAGAGCAAGGAAAGATATTTTGATTGAGGGAGCACTATGGGGCTAGCAAGAAACTTGGCACTAGAGAGATTCACAAAGAATTCACAAGGAGGACCCCTGATAAGATTCTAGACAATAGTAGAGAGGATGCCTGAACTGACCTTGCCCTGCAGTCAGATTGAAGATTATCTTAAATGTTACCATACATGTGATCAAATTTTCTAAAACTCTAGAACTAAAAACTCAAACTCTTAGGAGAAATACTTTGATTTTTAAAATATTAAGTGAAATCAGATATCCTAGAAATGCTTTTGTTTCATTGTTCTAGAAGATAAATGAATAAAAATGTCCTCTTTCTTTTGAATTGAAATGAGAAAAAAATGGTTGTCTTTACATATATTAAAACAAACAAATAATTCTATTATTAAAGCAGTCTGTTTTCAATTTAAGAATTAGTATTGTAAACAGAGTATAACACACATGGTAAAAACAGGTGCAATAATATATAAGAATTCAATACCCCCAAAAGATAAAAGCTGTTTTCTAATGCATTTCTTGAGGTCCACCTGCTCAGTTCCTGGATTCATCTCACAGCTGTATTTCACATAACATCTTGGAGCTGTGCCATTTGTGTGCTCCTGTGTCTCTTCATGTATTTGATCCACTCTGGCCAGAGATTTTGTTTTTATGTTGTTAAGGCAAAAGTGTTAGTACTGTCTGGAAGCAAATCAATAACTACACATGATTTTTAGATCAAAAATAAAAATTCTCAAAGCCCATGATAAAAGGCATAAGCTGACCCTTCCTGCTCTTACACTTAAGCTTGCTGGTGCTCCAGGTATCTTAAGATTGTTTTTTAATGCCTGTCAGTTTAAGGTCACACACACACACACACACACACAGAGAGAGAGAGAGAGAGAGAGAGAGAGAGAGAGAGAGAGAGAGAGAGAGAGAGAGAGAATTTGTGGAATCTAGACATAGTGTTGAGCTTTAACGCTTTCTTTATTGGTGGCTGTCTTTAGGCCAATAGAGAAATTGAGAGAAGGAGAGGGAAGAGGAGGAGGAAGAGGAAGAAAAAATCATAGAAGCAAAAAAGAGAAGGCACAGGAATCAGAGATCCACTCGTTTACACACTCAGGAATCTCATAAAAATACTAGCCTGAAAACTATTATATATCCACAGAGGACCTGGTGCAGATCCATGTAGGCTCTGTGCTTGCTGCTTCAGTCTCTGAACTCATATGTGCCTTGCTTAGTTGATCCAGAAGGTCTTGTTCTTCAGTATACTCCATCCCCTCTGGCTCTTATCCTTTTTTTCCCTCATCTTCTGTGGAGTTCCTTGAACCCTGAGGTAAGGGATTTGATGCAGACATCCCATTTAGAGCTGTGTGTTCCAAGGACTCTCTGTCCATGTGATGCCTGGTTGTGGGTCTCTGTAATTGTTCCTATACACTGCAAGAGGAAACTTTTTGAATGATGACTGAATAAGGAACTGATTTTTGAGTATAGTAGAATATATTTAAGAGTCCTTTTATTGTTACTTTTTTTAGACATGCAGTAATTAATTGGTTTTTACACTAGGTCTCTGAGCTATCTAATTTGCTTGAGCATTTATTTAGAACTATTTTGTCAAAATGTATTATGAGTGGGCAAAAAGACAAGTCACAAACAAGAAAAAGATATTTAGAGAACCTATAAGCTATAAAGTATCAGAATACTTAATATACGATACCAAAATGCCCATTGAATAATTGAACCAAAGATAAGAACTGGCTATAAATGTAGGCAAGTTATGCACTAATGGATATAAAAAGGCATCAACTCTCTCCATTAAGACTTCCAATGGTAACTTTTGCTCCCTTTGGAGAAACTGAAGAAATATTAGTATCAAGAGTTTTGAAGCTATGAAACATAGGCATTAGGTATCAAAAATCAAATTGGAGCATAATTTGAGCCTATGCTATAAAGATAGTTTAAGCATACTGTAAGACTCATTGATGTACTCTTAGGAAGAAACTGTAAAGAACCATGTGTAAACACATAAGGAGATATAAATGTATGTAAGCATATATGAATGTTATAGGAAATTATGGTTGTAAAATATGTGATTATAAATATCCATTAATTAATAGGTCAAGCAACACTCATGTAATGGAAGTCTGTATAGCTGAGGAAGGAAATGAGCTATTAACATTTAACAACATATAAAAATATATGTCTCATAAATATAATACTGAATATTTTTAAAAAGTGAACTATAGACTAAAAATACATACAAATTGCAATGTTGCCACTATGCAAAAAAATGATTAACAATGAAGAACTCATAGTTTACAAGTTGGGTTTTCTTGGTGGTTTGGGAATGATTTTGTGTCCATAGTATGTGTGGCTTTACAAATCCATTGATATAATATTTTAATCATAAACAATAAAAACAAAAATAAGTCTCTATAAAATCTGGGGCAGTCTGGATAAGATGTTTTATTAATTGCCTTGTATCAGTTTTCTGGCTCTGATAATATGCTAGGGTCAGGTGTGATATTATTGGGGAAAGTGGATAAAGAGAATATACCTAAACCCAGTATTACTACTATAACTTGTGACTCTTTCTTTAAAAATAAAGAGTGAAGCAAAAACTTCCCTATTTTTAAAAAGCTTTTTAAAAAACTTTGCTATTAATTAGTCCCATCATATATAAAAACCTTAGCCAAGTATTCAGAAATATGTTTTTTCCTTCCAAAGAAGTCAAAGTATCTTCATAAACCACATTCAAACACTATCTATTTGGACAAATACTACTTAGTGTTACCATGCAGCAATCCTTAGCAGCATAAGGCTTTCTTCAGCTGCCACTAAAAGAAAATTACTAGCAGTATGATTTCACATTCCTGAAGGAACTTGAACTCACACACACTCACAGCAGGAAAAGACTCAAACCTTCTGGGTTTTCAAGTGCTCTAATGCAGTGAGAAAGGAAAGAGTAGCCTACAGGAAACATGCATAGGGAACTTGGCTCCAATCATGACCAATTTATTTCTTCTTTCCTATTATGATGTATTTAGTCTGTTATCAGTGTTAGGAACTTTTAAAAATGATGAGTCTATGCAAACCATGCTTCTATCTATATCCTAAAATCCATAACATTATATATTTACATATATATGCTTTACATGTGATTATAACATATACATGTATACATTAATGTGTATACTATATATATAACAAACTGCAGAAAGCCCCTTTTATTTATTAACTATGTTGTTGTCTTTCAAATACTCCCCCAAGAGAAAGCATTTAATTAGTATTTCTCCTTATGTTAATAGATTGGATAAGAAACCAATTAGTACTTAGCCAATAGAAAGTCTAATTAGCACCAAGCATTCAATGACAAATCTTCATTACTCCTTTCCTTAGCTATGTACCAGGCAGCAGGTGTGGATCAGATCAACATCTATAAAAGTTTGCTTCTATGGCATTGCTAAACGTCTAAGCAAACGAGCCAATCAGGACATTAAGGCATGTGTCAAGTATGATTGACTCTGGTTGTGCTTTGGATGGGATGGCTTGATTGAGAATGAGCTCAATTACACATGGGTTCCCAGGTAATTATTTTGTAAAGTGCAAGATAAGGCGCAGCACTTAAAGAATTTTACTAAGTCTGTGTGCATGTGTGTATATGGTCTATCTATCTATGGCTGTGTGTATGTATACCTGTGTGTCTGTGTGTGCATGTGGATTGTATAGAAACAATAAGCATGGCTAATAATCAAGAATTACAAAAGTGATAATTAAAATTAAAATACCTTGGTATTTTTATTCAAGTCCATAGAGCATGGAAGGTTTTACTTCATTTTTGGTTGTCTTCTAATTCCAGCTAAGTCTGCTGGATTTGTCAATGATTTATGAATTATTGCTCATTTACTGAGCATCTGTATACCAGTGATAGCAAGGGAAGAGTCCTGTTTTAGTTTGAATAAAAATGGTCCCCATAAGCTTATAGGGTATGACACTATTATAAAGGATTAAGAATTGCAGCCTTGTTGGAGTAGGCCTTGTTGGAGAAAGTGTGTCACTTGGGGTGGGCTTCGAGGTTCAGAAACCCAATTCATGTCCAGTAGCACTCTCTCTCTTCCTTACTCTGTGGATCTGGATGTAGAACTCTCAGATACTCTCCAGAATTATGCTGCCTGTGTGCCAGCATGATGACAATGGACTAAACCTCTGGTCTGTAAGACAGCCTCAATAAAATGTTTTCCCTTATAAGAGTTGCCACCGTCACTGTGTCTCTTCACACCAATAGAACATTAACCAAAACCAGTCTTCACAGCCTAGGAACAAGAAAGGCCATAAGCAAGAAGTTTAAAGTAGCTCTTTCCTCATACCAAAGTCTGTTCTCTTCTAGAGATGGGGAAACACTTACACATGTCTATTAAGTGACCTCCTTTGCAGTCTGTCTGGAGTACAGATCTGATGTAGATCTGTACTATCATTTTAATTACGTAAAGGTGTGTTACATTTGTTTTTGCTACAGAATATCACTTTAGCTATAACTGTGTAAAGATGTTTTACTTTTGCTTATGCTGTATTTGTTCAATTATGTAAACATGTGTTGCATTTGTTTCGCTTTTCCTGCTAAGGCACATGATTGGTCTAATAAAGAGCTGAATGGTCAATAGCTAAACAAAAAAAAAGCATAGGTGGGGCTGGCAGGCAGGGAGAATAAATTGGCCGAGAAATCTAAGGGAGTAAAAGAGAAGAAAGATGAGAGAGACGAAAAGAACAAGAGACACACTCGGGGCAAGAAGCCAGGCAGATGCCAGACAGATGCATAGAGAAGCAGTGAAAGTAAGATACACAGAAGAAAGGTTAAAAAAGATCCCAGATAAAGGTAAATAAAGAGAAACAGGTTGATTTAAGCTGAGAGAGCTAGTCAGAAATGTACCTAAGTTAGGCAGAGCTTTTAAAAGTAATAGTAAGTCTCAGTGTCATGATTTGGGAGCTGGTTGGTGGCACGAAAGAAAAAACCTAGTACAGAAATCAGCAAAGGTAACGAATCTATCACACACTAAAATTTAGAGAAATAAAATATGGAAAACTGAGAGCATTAAAATTCCCCTGGTGTCCTGTTTATTGTGGCTTAGCAAATGGATTTATCTGAGATTTTTATGTTTCAGAAATAACCAGCTTCACTATTGTTTGTACAGGTACAGGTTGCACTCAGGAAGCAGAGGGATGAGAGTCTGATTCTCATTTCAAGAAGCTTAACCTCTACAAACATCAATTTTTATTGGTTTAACAGAAAGAGCAATAGCACTTCACAGAATTAGTCGTGATGTGTCCACACCTTATGGGGAATAGTGTTCTATCATTCACAGTCATGGTCCTGCGTTTTGAGTCAACGCTGCAGGATCCTGCCCACACAACGTAGAGAGTTCATTGATCTTGTGATAGCTGAAATATCAAAAGCATATAAAATATCTGTGTCTCACTGAAAATGGAAGTTCTCACCAGCTCTTGATAAATCCCCAGCCTACAGCCCAGTATTATATAATGGCTTTGCAACCAGCATTGTGATAACTCCTATACTCTCAACAGAAATTAAGAGGGAGGAAGAGAGTTTTGAAGGCTTCACTTCCCAGGGAAGGTGTATGTCATTCTTTGGTACAACTAGCTGACCACAGGCTCTGTATAAGAAGGTGACATGGTGGTGAATAAGTGCCCTACACTTACTGCCCTGATAAAATACACTGAAAAAAGCAACGAAGAAGTGGAAGAGTTCATTTCAGCTCACACTTCCAGGTTATACGTTATCACAGTAGGGAAACCACAATAACAAAAGCTTTAAGCAGTTAGTCACAGTCACATCTGAAGTTGAAAGGATATATACTCACTTGTTCACGTTGGTTTTTACATTCTTATATAAGTCATGGCCCTTTTGGCTCTTGAAATGTGCTATCAACATTCAGCGTGGGTCCTCCCACCTCAGTTAACCCTACAGCTATACCCATCAGTCAACATAATGTAGATAATCTATCTTTGAAACTCTTCTCATGTGATTCTATGCTATTCTATGCTATATCAAGTTGACAAATCAAACACCACAACTCTATCTCTTGTCAATCTGACAAACATCACTTTCAAACTATAATCTTCTACCCCTTGCCTCCGATGTCTTCTGTGTATGTCATAGTATAAAATATAGTCCAGTTTTAGAAATAAAAAATAGTCTTCACCTTTTTCCTATACAACTGCAAGTTCCAGAGGAAAATGTTCTCTGGCTCTCTAGCTATTGAGATAGACGAGTCATCACTGGAAAGCAAAATGGCTTGCAGAAAGAAAAGTGGATGCTGGAAAAAGGCAGAGAAGAGAATCAACAGTACTGAGCCTTGTTGCCTTTAAATTTTGCTTGGATATGGTTCAGTATGCTGCCGAGTATTTGGCTAGTGGTTCTATTTTTCTACTTGCAAAGAAGTCACGGGTAGACAAAGAGGAGTTTTTCAGATGGTGGTTTCTAGTAGCTTTCATTTCTCTCAGTGTTTGGTAGCCGTGAGTCGTGGTAGAAGACAGTGGAGTTCTTTAGTATTACAGTCTCTGTGCAGCTTTGATGCCAAGATGCTTTATCCCTAGGCAACAGCTATTAAGACCCTGAAGATGAGGATGTTCTCTGGAACTCTCTGTCAACCAGAATCCAGGAACTCTCTCTTTAATCCCTTCGTAAAGAGTTCTCCACATTACTTGTTACTCTTTTCCTGCAGCTTCTTCCTGCCCAATTTACTCTGCTTTTTCAGCTGTCCAGTTATCTCCCAACACAGCTCAGGGGTCACTGCTGGAACAACTGGAGGCACCTGACTCTGTAGAACCGTATTTGGGAGCTGGACCACCCACTTGTGCTCAGGATCACACCGGTTATTTAGGAATCAGACTTGGGATGTGACTAGGATCAGCCGAGCCTGGGTAACCATTGCTAGTAAGACAGGATTCCCAAACCAGCATTATCGTCTGTCTTCAGTGGGATCACAGGGTTGTGTCCAGATCTATAGTCATCATAAACACTACTGAAGCATTTGGCTGTTTCTCTCTGTGTGTTACCAGCTTATCCTCACTATTGAGAGTAGAAGCCTTCCATTGGGCCTAATGTGGCAATAGTAGGAGAGGCAGTGTGAGTGTCTCCCAGACCTTGAGAGAACAATAATCAACTTTATATGGAAGAACAAAAAACCCAGGATAGCCAAAACAATCCTATACAATAAAAGTACTTTCTGAGGCATTACCATCCCTGACTTCAAGCTCTATTACAGAGCTACAGTAATGAAAACTGCTTGGTATTGGCATAAAAACAGAGATGTTGACCAATGGAATTGAATCAAAGACCCAGATATTAATCCACAAACCTATGAACACCTGATTTTCAACAAAGGAGCTAAAAGTATACAATGGAAGTAAGAAAGCATCTTTAACAAATTTAATAGAATGCTGGCATAACTGGATGTCAACCTGTAGAAGAATGAAAATAGATCCATATCTATCACCATGCACAAAACTCAAGTCCAAATGGATTAAAGACCTCAATATTAATATGACCACACTGAACCTTATAGAAGAGAAAGTGGGAAGTACTCTACATCACATGGGCACAGGTGACCACTTCCTACGTAGAACCCCAGCAGCACAGACAATAAGAGCAACCATGAATAAATGGAACCTCCTGAAACTGAGAAGCTTCTGTAAATCAAAGGACACTGTCATTAAGACAAAAAGTGTAAGCATTTTAATTCTTGCCTCACATGCTGTGTTCTATACAAAAATAAGTGAAAGTAACACTAACAATGTGAAACAAGTTGAGAGGTATAAAAACACATAAAAATTTAGTTTCTATTTGTAGCTATAGAAAAGTATTCACACATAAATAAATTATTTTAATCAATTTTCCATTGTGACATGCAGACACAAATACACACATGCATGCACACACACACACACACAGACACACACACAGAGCATTTTCTCAAGTTGCATGGTGGAAATCACACAGACATTCTAAATCTGGTTGCATTAGAACGTGGATAGTTTTACTGCATTAAAACTTAAAATAATGGTATGCTAAAATGTCATCAGAGGAAAGGGGAAACAAGTTCTAACTGAATGAAGAAATAATGCAAAGTAATGTCTTGGAAGTGAAGTTTCTTTGCGGTAATCCAGTTCACAGCTCTGGCTTAGAAGCCACATGCAAATTTTGTAATAACAGACCACAGCTTAATATGAAATAATGGCCCGTCATATAATAATACACTCACCTTAGTTTTTTCTAACAGTGAGAGAATTTTTCATATTTTTATCAACAGTTTTTTTATATCTGAATTTTCTTAACTGAAATACTGGGGTTAAGAAAGTCGCCTCGGTGTCTGTTGTTACATGCCCCTTTTCATTTCTGAGAACCAGAGATTACAATCTCACAACAGTCGAGAAGGAATTTGAAATTGCAAGTTTTCTAAAGTAAATTCTCAAAGCCTAGACATGTTATACATTTTGCTTAATAAACCACTTTTGCTATCTACATTCTGGAAGGTTTACACTGCCAGAAGTAGTATCAAGAGGTCAAGAGCAGCCTACGAAACTAGGTGGTATGGGCAGGATGATATAAGTGTTTCCTATATTAGAGAAAATGTAGGATTTATGCAAGTATCCATTTGTCATAGTTTTTGACTCTATGACTGTATTCTCATTATCCATTACTGAACTGCTGGGAATCGAGATTGATCCCATTTCCTGGATACCATGTAGAGAGCAGCATTGAACATGGTTGTACAAGAATCTCTGCAGTGTGCTATGAAGTTCTTTGGCCCAAGAATACTAAAGATAGAGTATGTGGTAGATCTATTCATGTTTTGCTTTTGTGTTGTATTTCATTTTGTGCTGTGGGAGCACATTCTGCTCCTTGAGCCAATCGCCTTTAAGATAGCTGCCCACTTGGGCATGGTCTCTTAGAGCTTAAAAAGCAGCAGGAACCATGCACCCACTCTCTTACTTTCAGCTCCCATCTTGGCTGCTAGGCTCTGTTCCTGATTGTGCTCAGAGGACTATTGTTTAGGATGGTGATTTGTAAGTTTTCCCCTTAAATAGATAACCCTTTTATCACCCTAATTCTGAACTGATGTGGGATTGTTTTACGGCATCAATTTTGCTATTAAACTTTCAGTCTAATTTCCACAGTGGCTGTACGTATTTACATTCTCTAGGTCAGAGTGTGTAGCCACACTTGTTGTCAACAACTTTGAACCACCTAAAACTCTCTGATATTCAGACAAGGTGGAAATATGTTGTATTTGTTAGCAGAACCTGCTTTTTTGTTTCCCAGCTGCCCAGACTCCTGAAATAATAACATAGAAACTATATTATTTGTAATATTCTTTGGCCAATAGCTTGAGTGTATTACTAGCTCGCTCTTATATTTTTGGTAAACCCATTTCTAATAATTTTATATTTTACCACAAGGCTTGTGACCTGCCAGCAAGGTTTCAGCTGTCAGCTCACATTTTTCCCCTCTGGCAGTTCCATGGCATCTCACTGACTCCACCTTCTTTCTCCCAGCATTCATTTTAGTTTTCTCTGCCTACCTCTGTTCTGCTCTGCTATAGACCCAAAGCAGTTTCTTTATTAATCAATGGTATTCACAGCATACAGAGGGGTATCCCATAACAGATATAGGCTCACATTTTTGGTCTCCACATTCAACCATTCTGATCCCTATGTTCCTTCCCCCCCCATTCCTCTACTCTACCCTCTATCCCCAGTTTTCCCAGGAGATCTCATTTATTTCCTCTTCCCAGGGAGCATCCATGCATCCTTCTGAGGGTCCTCTTTTTTACTTAGATTCTCGGGGGTTTTGGTTTTTGGCTTGTTTTTCTTTTGTTTTCCTTTAATATCCACTTATGAATGAGCACATTGAATAGAAAACTCTGACATAAATCTGCACAGCTATGAACACCTAATTTTTGACAATGAAGTAAAAAATTTTTCCTTGGAAAAAGAAAACTTCTCCAACAAATGGTGCTGGCATAACTAGATGGCATCTTGTAAAAGAATCCAAATAGATCTGTATCTACAGCCCTGCACGAAACTTAAGTCCAAGTGGATCAAAGACCTCAATATAAATCCAGTTACACTGAAGCCAATAGAAGACAAAGTGTAAGTAGTCTTGAATTCATTGGTACAGATGACTACTTCCTGAATACAACACCAGTAACACAGACACTGAGATTGGCAATTAATGAAAAACTGTAAGGCAAAGGACACAGTCAGTAAGACAAAACAGCAGCCTACAGAATGGGAAAAATCTTTACCAACCCATATTTGACAGAGGACTGATATCCAAAACATATAAAGAACTCAAGAAACCATACATAAAAATATTAAATAATCTGATTAAAACTTGGGTACAGATTCAAACAGAGAAGTCTCAATAGAGAATCTCAAATGCCTGAGATACATTTAAATAATTGTTCAGCATCCTTAGTTATCAGGCAAATTCAAATAAAAGCAACTCAGAGACTAATGACAACCTATGTTGGAGAGGATGTGGAGTAAGAGGAATACTCCTTCATTGCTGGTGGGAGTGCAAACTTGTACAACAACTTTGGAAATCAATATAGTGGTTTCCCAGAAAATTTGAAATCAATCTACCTCAGGACCCAGTAATACCACTCTTGGACATATACCCAAAGAATCCTCACTCATACCACAAGTACACTTGTTCAGCTATATTTATAGCAGCATAAAGCCAGAACCTGGAAACAATTTAGATGTTCCTCAACTAAAGAATGGATGAAGAAAATGTGGTATATCTACAAAATGGAGTATTATTCAGCAATAAAAACAATGATATCTTGAAATTTGCAGGCAAATGAATTAAACTAGAAAAAAAAATCCATCCTGAGTGAGATAACCCAGAACCAGAAAGATAAACTCAGTGTAATTTTAATTTATATTTCTTGGGTGGCTAAGAGTGTTGAACAGTTGTTTTCATTTGTTTTTTTTTATTTATTTTTAAGACAGGGTTTATCTGTGTAGCACGGGCTGTTTTGGAATTCTCTCTGTACATCAGTCTGGTCTTGAACTCACAGAGATTCACCGGTTGCTGCCTCGAGTGCTGAGATTAAAGGTGTGTGCCACTATAGCCCATTTATTCCATTTGTTTTTTTTTATTCTGACTGCTCTATTTTCAGATCAATGGCCTACTCTTTTTTTTTCCTTCTTGACAGACAGTTTATTGAATTCTCTGCCTGATAGTGGCACGGATTCTCTTCCACTTCATGGTTTTCATCTTCACTTGACTATTTTTTAGTTTCATGATATCCTGAAGCACGATTAAAAAATCTCAGGGAGATATTATTGTTCATCCTAAATTCAGAAAAGCCAATGCAGTGAGCCACTGGTTCTTACCTCGGCCTCAGTCTGAAAATGATGATCCTGCCCCCTTCAATCTCAGAGTGAGAATGAGTCTAAGCACTGTCTCTTCCTATTTAATAATTCTTTCTTAGTTTGGGATTAAAGGCATACATCACTGGGGTTAAAGGCATGCACCTCCCAGTTTCTATGGCAACTAGCGGGACTACTGTGATTAAAGGTGTGTGTTACCACTGCCTGATCTGTAAGGCTGACCAGTGGGGCTGTTTTACTCTTTGTTCTTCAGGCAAGCTTTGTTTATTAAAATACAAATGAAATGCCACTACAATATCCCATCTGTCAATTATTGGTTGTGTTTCCTGTGATACTTCCTGGGGTCCTAGTCAGAAAAGTTTGCCTGTGTCTGTATGCTGACGTGTCCTTCATAAATTTCCCCTGAAGTTCCAGAATATGTGGTCTTGTGCTGATGTCTTTTTTCTATGCAGAGTTGACTTTTGTGTAAGGTGAGAGACTATGACCTAGTTTCATGCTTCTTCATAGGGATGCCCAGTTTTCCTTGTTTCATTGGTTAAAGAAGTTGACTTTTCTTCAGTCCATATTTTTGACATTTTTTTCAAAAAATTAGGTTCCTATAGATGCATTGGCTTTTATATCTGGACCTTTTATTTTATTCAAAATATCTATGTGTCTGTTGTTTTACCTGTATTATTATATTTTTATTTCCAATGTGATATTTTTCCAGTTTTCTTTTTTTTTAGTTTAGTTTTGCCTTTTTTTATGATTGCTTTTTCTATGACTTTTGCTAATGAGAATTGTGTTGAGTTTTTTAGATTGCTTTTTTTTTTAATAAACCAGAAGCAAACTTTATTCCAGAAACCAGATCCAAGGAAAACCAGAAGCAAACCTAAAAATAAAACAACACCGCGATTCACAGAAGCTTATCAGCTAGTTGAGACCACTGGCAGAGTTTGGGCTTATGACACTGTGGCAAAAGGCCGGTTTCTGAAACCAATTTTTATAGTAGGGGCATCGCCGGGCGGTGGTGGGGCACACCTTTAATCCCAGCACTCGGGAGGCAGAGGCAGGCGGATCTCTGTGAGTTCGAGGCCAGCCTGGTCTACAAGAGCTAGTTCCAGGACAGGCTCCAAAGCCACAGAGAAACCCTGTCTCGAAAAACCAAAAAAAAAAAAAAAAAGAAAATATTTGGAAATGTGATACTTTCCCTGTCTTCCACACATACAAAAGGCACACTGAGAGATTTAAATAAAACTTGAAAATGGGATTGCTTTTGTTAAAATGACAATTTTTATAATATTATTCATTTATGCACATCATGACATGGACAGTCTTTCCATCTTCTAGAATTTTGCCCAGTTATCTCCTTCAGTGTCCTATTGCTGTAAAAGTCTTTGATTTCATTGATTATTTATATCCCTTATTGAATTCTATTCTCATATCTGGAATTATGTTCCTTATTCATTAAACTGTTTACATTTTCTTGATCCTCATTCCAGAATTTATTCATGAGTTCTTTGATTTCTTTTAAATGTTTTTATCTTTTTTTATTTTATTTTATACTCCTGCATAGTAACTTAAATCGTTTTAATGGAGGATGATCGTAGCATGATTAATGAAAACTCAGAGACAGAAATTGGGGTTCAACCTCAGGTCAGAAAAGTAAAACATCCAGCAACTGGCTCTTACCTCTACCCCAGTCCAAAATGGTGATCCTGTCTCCAGGAATCTCAGAATGAGACTAAGTCTGAAAGCTGTCTCCTCCCATCTTATATTTCTTTTAAGAGTTTGTTTAAAGGCATGCACCACTGGGATTTAAGACATATATCACCCTGGTTTTATGGCAAATTAGTGTGATAACTGGGATTAAAGGTGTGTGTTACCACTTCCTGTTCTGGGGCTGTTTTACTCTCTGATTTTCAGGGGTTTTTTATTTAAAATATAAATTAAATATCACTACAAATCATTACGAGGACTCCTAAATTTTGACGGAGACCTGTAGTCTTATTTGTGTTCTTTTGATGGGCCTTGGATTATGGACTTAAACCATGGATGATGACTTTGATATAGATGCCGAGACCACCTTTATTGAATGGGTATTTTGATCTCTATTTGCTTTTACCACTGAATGACAAATTTTGGACAAGTTTGGTAATGCTTGAAGTTTAGTCTTGGGAACCATTCAGTACTGATTCTTAATTAGGCTATCATAATTGGTCTTGAATAGTGAGGGCATGGTGCTGCTTCTTACATCATAATCAGACTCTCTGTAGAGTGAGTTGGTTTCTCAGAAGTTAAGGTTAGTGTGACAGAGGGGTTTTTGAGGTGGGGGCTACCAGTCTTGACACACAGGTGCTCAGAACAGGTCTTTCAATGTTTGTGTTAGAATATTAAGATAGGATATGTAGAATTTCTTTGAAGGCATGAAGTACTTGGCTTTGGTTCTTAAGTGGTATCTTTGGGGTCACAGAGCAGCGGGCAACCTTTGTGTTTGTAAGACTTTAAGACAATCCTGAAGCCATTTTTGACAATTCTGAATCCTCTCAGCCTCTGTGCCATAGTGCTTCCCCTCCTCCCCTGGGAACCAAGGACCTAACAGCTACACTCGCATGTACTCAGTTCCTGAACAATTACCCATATATGTATGCTTTGGTTCGGTCCCCTGGGAAATGGGGTCAAAATGACCTCTTACCTCATCTGATCTGGCAACAGCTCTCCAGTCAATTATTGGTAATAGTCCTTTCAAATAAGCCAATCAGAATAGTCAAAGAACAACCCCCCTTTGCTTCTGTGGCCCCTTTAAAAGTAGACTGTACCCGCTATTCGGGGTCCCTCGGCTTCCCGAATGCTGGGGGACCCTGTCATGACAGAATTAATAAAAATCCTCATGCTTTTGCATCAGCTGTAGTGTGTGAGATGGTCTCTGGGGGTGACTCCTTCTCGGTGTTTGGACGCTAGAGTCCAACATGATAAGCAGGTCACTGGTGCAAGTTCACAGATGATGGAGTCAAATCTTAAGCAAGTATTTCAAATCTTTATATGTAGAAAACTGTTCTGTAGTAACTGTCGTGTTTCATAAGGGTTCTCAACATAAAAACACTTACTAAACGTTAAGAAAATGTATATATTAATTTATACTCAGAGATTTGTTCTGAAAATTTGACATTTTTCTTCTTGTTGCACTGGTCCTTCTAGAGAATTTCTTTATTAGTTTTCCTTCTATCTGAATAGACTACATTGACACTTCTGTTTATCTGCTTCATCCATAAACAGAGTGGGTTTTCTAAGATGCAAATCCAATGCCTGGTCTCTTTCTTCAATGCCTCAAAAATCTAGTTGCTTATGTGTCCCATTAAGCCAGTTAAGAGAAGCAATTCTAACTTTGCAGCTTGATTGGCCATTATTTTACAACATGAACCAGGTACAATGAACAGCCTATACCTCCAGCTTCTGGACCATGCTGTTCTTCTGCCAGATCACACAGGAAGGGAATCTACCTCCGTTTATCCCATTTCCCTCCTAGGAACCAGATAGTGGAGTCCTAAGAGGAAAAAGTCTACAGGCAGGACAAGTAACCACTGTCATAGCACATGCTAATTAGGTCTGTTTGTCTTCTGGGTGCCCCTTATTTAGGAATGTCCTTCACACTTTTCAAGCAGCTGCTTCAGTCAGAAAGACAGGAAAAGTAGTGCCTCTTAGTTGACTTTGAGGTTGTCAACTTACCTTGGACCTGTTTCCTCATGACTCAATAATTTCCCCTTCCTACTTTTCAAAGAAGACCTCAAAATTCAGGACAGGCTCTGTTTTCCAAGGCTGCATTAAGATTTTATTAATAACATTCCTGCCACACTCTGCTGCCTATTGGCTTTTGATAAAGCTATCTTCTGAAGAATGCTTGACATACTTTCTTTCTCTGGGCCGGGTCCTCTCTCCTCTTCTTCTACAGAAATATAATGACTGCTTTTAGATTCACCACGATATTCTCAACTTTCTGATCTTGCATGAGTGACAGCTCTGAAATATATTATCTTTCCCCTATGTTAAATCTGAATTTGAATATAAAACTGAGAGGATCTTCAAATTTCTGTTTTAAACTGGCATCATCATCCATTTCCAGTCATATAACATAAGGATTTAATTATATTTCACCATGTCTTTCTATTGTGAAATTTCCTATTAGACATATTGGAGATATGTTCCATAACCTCATATATAAACACCTTGTTGGCCCTTTAATATAAACCAGATGGCTAAGTCTTTCTTTTAAAATGAAATCTACAATTTTGTTATGTTGAAGGACTTCCAATAACCTTAGAGAGAGTGATCTTTGTTGATCATGGAGATAGATGCTTTGTAGTAAAGCATTTCTGATCTTTTGTCTGTTTTCGTATGCATATATATGCATTTGCATGTGTGTGTGTGCATGAGTACATATGTGAATGTACATGCTTGTGTCTATGCATCTTAAGTCTATGTTATATATCTTCCTCTATTCTTCTCAATATTATTTTAAAAGATAGAATCTCTCATTGAACCCAGAGTTCATTGACTGACTAGACTTTCTGTTCCCAGGAGCCTCTTATTTCTTCTTCCTAGGACTAGAATTGGAGGTACATGGCACTACACCCAACTTTTTACAGGGGTGGTGAAGAGCCAAACTGAGGTTCTCATGTTTGTATAGTAAATGTTTTACCTACTGAGCCATCCCCCTCTCCACTAGAACTGCGCTTGAGAAAATAGCACAAATTTTATGTAGTACTTGTCTAAGGCATATTATAATAATGGCACAAAATCATGTCAGTTTCACTTTGAATATTATAAATTGGAAAATTGTAATAATTGGTTAATGAGCTTAGTCATCCCCACAAGTCAACAACTAAAGTCTTTAAGGATAGCCATTCAACCAATTTGTTCAACTTGGATGCATTAATAGTGGTCGTCACTTATCTCAGCAATAGCTCTATTCTGCAATGAAAGAAACTATTTGACAGTCTTTGAAAGTCATTTTTATAAACTGCTACATTAAATGGTATTGGTTGAATAATTTTCAATAATTATTTTTAGGCAAAGTAGTCATATTGTACACCATCTCTGAACTATAATTATAAGAACATGGCATTAGAGATATTGAAGGTTATTTTCTATTTTAGAATACTCAATCTACTTTTCTATAAAGAACAAAATAATTCAAGTTGTTTTTAATGTTACTATAATAATTAGGACAATGATTCTTCCATATTATTCAGTTATTAATTGATATTGTTTTCTCATTTACAGTAAGCCTATAGGAACAGTTAACTAAGAGTAAAGAATAACATTAAAAACAAACAAGTTGACCAAATTTATTAAAAATGAAAAATATTTTATCATAGAAAATTATGATCATATATCTTCCCAACCATTAAAAGTCTATGATACCTAAGTGACTCCTGTCTCCAGGTCTTCTCCAGGACTTATTCTCTGTAGCACATTAATTTTCACTTTAGTGCATTCTCTGTAGCACATTAATTTTCACTTAAGTGCATTCTCTGTAGCACATTAATTTTCACTTAGTGTATTTTTGGAAATTTACCTAGTGGCAGGTTTCTAGCTAATCTTACAATTGCTCCCTCTATCAAGATATTCCCACAAATCCTCAAGGATGACCCTAGCTAAGAATCTAAGCTATAGTGGAGAGGATGCTTTTACTACTTTCCCCCTGTAATCAGATTGATGACTTCTTTAACTGTCATCATAGAGCCTTCATCCAGTAACTGATAGAAGCAGATGCAGAGATCCTCAGTGAAGTACTAGGCCGAACTCCTGGAGTCCAGTTGTAAAGAGGGAGGAGCGATAATATGAGCAAAGGGGTCAAGACCATGTGATGGGGAAACTCACAGAAACAGATGATCTGAACTAGGTGGGAGCTCACTGACTCTAGACTGATAGTTGGGGAACATGCATATGAATGAACTATGCCCCCTGAATGGGTGACAGTTATGTGGCTTGGACAGTTTGTGGGGCCACTCTCAGTGGAACCACAGACAGCTGACCCGAGGTAGTGGAAGCTCATGGATTCTGGACTGACATCTGGGGAACCTGAATAAGAACTAACTAGGTCCTCTGAATGTGGGCGATAGTTGTATGGCTTGGGCAGTTTGTGGAACTATTGGAAGTGATGTCAGTATTTATCCGTAGTACATGAACTGGCTTTTTGGAGCCCAGTCCCTATGGAGAAATACCTTGCTCAGCCTAGATACAGGGAGGAAGGCCTTTTTTCTGCCTCAAGTAGTGTGACAAGATTTGTTGACTCCCAATGGGATACCTCTCCCTCTCTGAGGAGTGGACAGGGGGTGGGGTGGGAGAAACAGGAGGAGGGGAGGACTAGGAAACTGGAATTTGTGTGTAAAATTAAAAAAAACTGTTAAAAAATAAAATAAATTTTACTTAAGTATAACTTCTACAAGAGAAACAGGAGTTTCTTTTGTTAAGAATCTGCAATCAAAATCTCCATGCTTTCCAATTATCATTAAATCAATCAAACTAATATAGAGTGCTCTATAATTAATACAATTTGGAATTATTTTTATTAAGATTATAAAAATGTGTATAATCAGAACAAAATTTTAAATATGGGTGATGAAACTGAACAAAAAGTTTTCAAAAAGAAATACAGAGTACTTTTAAAATATTCAACATCATTAGGTATCAAGAAAATGAAGATTAAAAACCACTTTGAAATTTTGTGTCACCCTAGTCAGAATGACCATCACCTGGAATAAAAATGACAAATTCTGCCTAGAGTGGGTTCACTGCCTAAATAACAAAATACTTTTGTCATGAACTATTGGCTAGATGGTTCAAAGTATTTTCCTTTATATTTTTTTTTTCGAGACAGGGTTTCTCTGTGGGGTTCAAAGTATTGAAGCAAATAACTATTTGAGTTGTCTTTTGTATCATGTTAAAGCAGTCTTTTGTCTTCTTCCCCATTGCATTGGGGTATAAAAGTATATGGAAATTTAAAAGCAGATGAATTTCAGCATTCACTGAAACTCCCTCATGATACTAGCCTATGCTTTCTTTTATTGTTTTCACTTGTATCTTCATGATCATTACTAAGTTTTCTAATTTCCATGGCCCTCCCTGGTAAGTGGAATACTTGTTGAATCTGGTTTCTGACAGTTGAGTTGGGAGCAGGATAGGCAGAAAAGTAATGAAAGAAATATCCTGATAGAAGGAGTCATTATGGGGTAAGGGAGAAACCTGATCCTATGGAAACTTCCAGGAACCCACAAGGATGACCCCAGCTAAGACTTAGCCATAGTAGAGAGGGTACCTGAACTGACTTTCCCATGGAATCAGATTGGTGACTACCCTAATTGTAATCATCATCCAGTAACTGATGGAAGCAGATGCAGAGGTGCATAGCCAACCACTAGGCTAAGCTCTGAGAGTCCACTTGAAGAGGGGGAGCAGGGATTAAATGAGCTAAGGGTATCAAGATTATGACAGAAAAAAAAACATAGAGTCAGCTGAGCTGATAATGTGGGAACTCATAGAATCTGGACCAATAGCTAGGGAGTCAGCATGGGGCTGACTTAGGCTCTCTGCATCTGGGTGACAGTTGTGTAGCTTGGTCTGTTTGTGGGCCCCTGGCAGTGGGACCAGGACCTCTCCCAGATGCATGAGCTATCTGGCTCTTTGGAACTATTTTCTATGGTGACATGCCTTGCCCAACCTTGATGCAAAACTATACTTCCTCTGGGTATCCTTCTTGGTTGCCTACTGGAACTGTTTATCATACATCTTGTATAGTAAAATCACTAGGGAAGTTTCTGTAATGATCTGTCCTGTCCTGTCCTTTTTTTTTCCTTTTTAAAAATTCGGTGGTGG
>NC_022030.1:11686761-11699905 GCF_000317375.1 Microtus ochrogaster
TGGTAAGTCCTAGGTCCTCCCTCCTCTGTCCATATCTAGGAAAGTGAACATCCAAACTGGCTAGGCTCCCACAAAGCCAGCACATTATGTAGGATCAAAACCCCGTGCTGTCCTGTCCCTTTAAGAGACAAGCCATGCCTACTCCCTACCTCTTCCAGCCTGAGTCTCATCTTCTCCCCTCTGTTTCTCTCTCTCTCTGTCTCTCTCTCTCTGTCTCTCTCTCTTTCTCTCTCTCTTTCTCTCTCTCTTCCTCCTTTTCTCCCCTTCTCCTCTTTCCCCTCCAATACCCACTAAGTAAATATCCAACCTCACTCTGCATGGTGTGCCTATCCATGTCTCTGTCTCTCACCTGCCGCGTGACTCTCTGCCCAGGACCAGTCACCTTCATAGACCTGCAGTGTGATCTCTTGGAGTGCCCATCTGTCTCTCCTCATGGGACTGGCTGCCCCATCAAGGTCTCTCACCTACTATGTGGCTCCCTGCCTGGGACTCAGGCCCACTGCAGCCACTCAAGGAACTGTCCCATCCCTGCCTGGGACTGGTTGCCCTCAGAACTCTGCCCACTGCTTGCTGCCACTTTGGAAGCCTGCAGCATGGTCTCATGGCTGGCTGCCTACTGCCGCCACTTGGGGACCTACAGCATTTCTGCTGCTGCAGCCACTTGGGGGTCCGCAGCATTTTACTTAATCCATTACAGTTTCTCTGCTGGCTATGTTTTTGGGTGCTACAAGGTGCTCTCCAGGCTCTGAGAGAAGAAAAGGCATCAGTAATTTTACCCAGTTGTGAACAACGAAATCTAGAAAACTATCAGTCAAGATATGTAATAACTGATCAATAGTAGCAAAACTTTTGTGGGAGTATTATATTCTCTGTGAGAGCATTTGAAGCCTAATCTTTAAGTAGGGATTCATACCTGGTACTGTCAACCTGGTCAAAACCCATGATGAGTTCTTAGGCCCGTGGGGCAAACTCACTATTTTTGTTTAGTTACATTGTTGCAACATCATGCTACCTTCTAAACATTTATATTTAAATCCATAGATAAGTGCTAATCTTAGTCTTAACCAGAAAAGCTTCTCTTTGCAAAAAAAAATCTGTTAATTCAGACTCTGGGCTTTGCAGTGATAAAAATTAGTGATGGTTGGGTGTTTGGTCCTAACCAGAAAACTCGTAATACCATTTTTTTTTTTATTTTTGGGAGAGAGGAGGAACAAAGAATATAAGAACTAGAAGATAATGAGGAGGGTTGTGCCATGGCGACTCTGGGAACTGTAGAACCAATACAATTATGACCTCAGAAGAGCTGTAATGGCTGCAAAGGTCCTTTATAAGACTTTAGCCACTAACCCCAGAAATAAACAATTATGGATTGAGGAGAAGGTTCCAAGTCCCTACCACTCACTCCCTTCTGTACTACTGGCTACTGATGTAATCTGGGGAAGGGGTGGTCATTTTCTTCAATCTATCTAATGCAAAGTCCCCAATTCACAACCATGCAGATTATTCTCTTTAAATACAGTGGAGAGAAGGGAAGGGAATGTGTTAACAGGGCTGTGGGGAAGATTAAGGTTTAGAGGAGGTTTATAGTAATCAGTATGTCATTTATAGGTACAAGAAATCATCAAAGAAACGTCAGTAAAAATGCAAGCCCCTTCCCATATATGGAATCTCTTCAGATATTTATATGATTTAAAAATGTGTGACATAGAATATAGCTGTTTATAAATACTGAGGTTCATTTCTATGAGTCAAAGTCCCACAAAAATTTTTCTATAAGAACCAGATATTAACTATTTGAGTTTTCGTTACTTGGTGATAAAACAAAAGCCTATTGCTACATACATATTTTTTCTTATTATGTGGAAATTGACATAAAACACAGAAAACAAATTTCAAAAATAATTTTTAATTCAAATTGTATTTCTTGGTATAAGAATTGAATTTCATGTCTTTTCTGTTATGAGTTAAATTTGTTTTTCAGAATGCCTCACTCCTTTTGACTTTTGTCAAACACTTAAGAATATGAAAAAGCAGTATTGTGTTCCTGGCAGCCTGAAGGGTAACTTGAGTTGGATTTCTCTGCTGGACTGCACTTTGCTAACCCTTGTTCTCAAGCAAAGTCAAGAACTCCATTTGAGACAACCTTTTGAAGTGAAACTGAAATTTCAGTAGAGAAATGTGTCAATGGGAGAAAGAATAGTGTGTAAGAGAATAGCTACCATACACATTTTTCAAGAGTAAATATACACTCTACCTCCCCTGATAAAATAAATTTATTAATGTTAATGACCTGGCAATTCAAACACAAAACAGTTCTTGTTGTGGGGCAGAAAAATGGCTTAATATTTAATTCCATTATTGTTTAGAAAATATGTGGCAATAGCAAGCCAGAAAAATATAATTAATTTTTCAGAGCATAATGAGGTGCCACTAAGATTCTAGTTCTTGTTTTTTTAATGCAAAGTGCATGTAAAACACTACCCAAAGGTCTTCAGAATTCCATATCTGTCAAGATTTGTAGCAGTAATTTTGAATTTGGGACAGAATTCATAAAGAAGAAAAATTCAAGTACATATATTACTGTAAGCATATATCATATGACATTTAATTTAACATCATCATGGTACATTCAGAAAGCACATATACCACTTTAAATCTTTAAAATATCATGACTTGTAAGTTGCTTTTTTAAGCAAATTATATTGTTCAATTTCTATGCTAGATTGTGCTTCAAGGCCTTTCTCAGTAAAATAATGATACATTAATGCATTTAACTATTAAATAATTGATTTTATTTGATTGTATTCATTTACAATAAATTACTTTTTCAGGGTAGGAGATACACAAACAGACTGAGACTAAATTTATCTGCTTCATTCTCTTCCAACATTAAAAATTAAAATCAATTCTTTATTCACATTTAATGATCTCAGAAAGCATAACTGAGTTTTAGTGAAGCAAACACTAATTCAAATGAGTATATTTGTAATCAGTTCACTTCACATAGTTAGCTTTGCTTCACATCAAAATAAGTACGCTCTATATGCAATGTTTATCAGCTTTTGAAATTAATTTCCATCATGCTGAGAAGTATCCAGAAAATCAAGCCCAATGGGTAATCACAGGAGAGGCATATCCGGCTTCCTAACACAGAATGCACTGAAATACCTAAAAACAGTCTCTTGCTGCATGGTACCATTCACAAAAGTTAGCAAATATCAGCTCCTCCTTAACTATGGCTTTTGCTTCCTGGAGAGCATGGATAATTTCAGAGTACAGTGGACTCCCAACTTCTGCACCACGGAATGACAGTAGTATTCACAATGCTCTTTTTCCATCAGGTGTTCAAATAAATTAAAACCACTTTAACACACTTTTTAGAAAAAAATCTATTTTAAGAAAATATTAAAGGATACCACAATAAATATGCTCTCAATGTAAACAGCACTGACATAAGATTAGTACATGCTGCTATTAGCTAACTCTGAATTATATGCTAAGCATGTCCTTACATGTTACTGTAAATTGTCTTTAACATTCATAATCATTTCAAGTATTACCATGACCTAATTTTGTAGATAAAGAGCTTAAGGAAAGGCTAAAGGATTTTCTTCCAAGGTCATATAGATGGCTGATGACCCATACTGAACTTCATACCTGTTCTTATTTGTCCCAGAAGAACCTATTCTTTTTTTTTTTTTTTGGTTTTTCGAGACAGGGTTTCTCTGTGGTTTTGGAGCCTGTCCTGGAACTAGGTCTTGTAGACCAGGCTGGTCTCGAACTCACAGAGATCCGCCTGCCTCTGCCTCCCGAGTGCTGGGATTAAAGGCGTGTGCCACCACCGCCCGGCGAAGAACCAATTCTTCTGTGGTCTTTTAAAATATACTTGCATGCAATATCCACTAAATTACTAGGTCCTAACCATTATTCATCAGCCCTTTCACAGATTCATAACTAAAACCAAAGTCGAAGATATGATAGGATCTCAGAGAAGAAATACTAAATGTGTATCTTTGCTCATAGGATTGATGACCGTACTTATCCCATGGTATTTGACAATCAGAACTTTCAGTACCATGTAAAAGTTAAATCCCATGATGAAGAAAATATATGATAAGAATGATGACAGATATTAATAAAACATAAAGAAAACTTACTAAGAAGAGTATCAATAATGTAAATAATTTCTTTTTTTTTCAAGTATTAGGTGTTGATATCAGTGAAGATGGAATAAACTGACTGGATCTCTCAGTGATTCTGACTGTTTTCTGGATAGAGTTCATTCACTGAAGAGCTTGGAAAAGCTAATCGTGGTTAGAAAATGAGAATGAAAAACTAAACATAGGCTTATACCAGGTTGAACATGCTAGTCTTGTTTCATGCATTATTTATATCATTTGATTTAAGAACAGGTTATACCTGTTTGATATGTTCAAAGTTCTTTGATTTTTACCTCCATGTGAATTTCGGACTCTACTCACTTTTACAGAAGCATCTGGAAGGATTGCTTACTGAAATAATGTCAACACATACGTAATTTATGGCAAAATGACATTTATAACAGGGTTGAGATTTCTAATCACTCATATACCTTGAAGAACTTATTAATTTGAGAATAATTATTGATCATGGTCATAAATCTTCAGTGTAGATAATCATGTCATTGCTGAAATCAGATAGCTTTACAAAATTCTCTTCTAGACACCTCTCTTTCTTTCCTTCTCTTTCTTTTATCTTTTTCCTATTTTCTTCTTATTCTTCTTGTTTATTCATGGCTGTGCTAGCTATAATGTCATGTCTCCAGAAGAAACAGAAGTTGCTAAAGCAGATATGCCTTCTCTCCCTGATACTAATAAGGAAGAGTTTTGTCTTTCACCAATAAATACGACGTGTACCATAATATTTTTTTTTGAGAAGTCTTTTGCAAGGCCTGGGAAATTCCCTTCTGCTTAGAGTTTGCTGACAGTTTTATTAGAAATGAAATTTAGGGTCATGTTTGGTGACACACAAGACAGTCATGGCATTGGGGAGGTGGAGGTAAGAAAATTAAGAAGTCAAGGTCAACCTTAGCTGTTTAAGGTTATGTCTGATAAGATGGAAGGAAGGAGGAAGGAAGGAAGGAAGGAAGGAAGGAAGGAAGGAAGGGAAGAACAAACAAAGCAAGCAAGCAAACAAGCAGGAAGCAAAGAAGGAAGGAAGAAATATAAAGAGGAGGGGGAACTAGGAAGATAGCTCATAGGTAGGAGTGTGTGTAACACAATATGAGACATGATTTAAAATCCACAGCTCTCACATAAACAAAAAAAAACAGACATGGCTTCACACTCTATAAACCCTTCTCTGTGCAAGATAACAGACAAAAAAAAATCACTGCGATTTTATGGGTCCCAAACTACTCTGGTTCAAGAAGAGTCTGTCTAAGGGAGCAAGGCAGAGAGCTATAGAGCCGAATGTTCTAAAAGAAGAAAGTTAACTTTGGGTTCCATATATATCTTCTCTGTGTCTGCTATGGTGAACAAATAGTTCTGAGTTCACTTCTTAATATGATTAATTATGTGATTTTATTTCATAAGCTATTATTGAGTTTACTACTGTAAACAACTACTGTAATAACAGGCATGAACTAGTGCACTCCATGCTACCATGCACATATTTTAAATTCACTTTGTATAGCAAGTGTATAATTAGATTTGGTCCTTGAATTCTGATAGCTAATGACTTTCAATTGGGATGCTCAAGACACTTATATTGAATATCCTTATTGATCTAATTAGAGTTGGGACAATTGACTTATCTATCCTCATTCTTCTGTAATTCCTTTCCTGCATTCTCTTTGAGCTGAGTGCTTGTGATCCTATTTTAGACACCTTCTGATTTATTCATTCTAACCCCTTAGTGGCTGCTTTAAAGTTTGCAGTGTATTTAAAGTACTACAGTTTTCAGAGCACCTCCGTGAAGCATAACATATTATCTCTATAGTATTCTTTCCAGTTCTGTATTCTGACCTGCATGCAATTGCTTTCAAACATTTTAGTTAAATGAATGTCATAATTTTACCCATATTGCACTGCTGTTGTATAAGAAATCTATCTTGAAGAGGTATAGACAATAAAAAATGTATTTAAGTTTGTTGTGTGTGTAAATTTGCTATATATGTGTGTTTGCGCACACGTGCATGTGAGTATATATACTAGCATTCTCTATTTCATTATCAGTATTTTTTTTACTTTGTGTTATTTTTATAACTTATACCTTCATTTAATGTTTCTTACAAATGCATTTACTGATAATGAATAATTACAGATTTTCTGTGTCTACAAAAGCAGCATTTCACCCTCGGCTTGAGATGAATTTGCTAGAGTCACAGCTCTTTTTTGACAGCTTTTGTCATGCTGTTATTACAAAGTCTGTTGACTTATATCTTGTCATTCTTGTGTGCTCCTTGTCATTTTCTTTACATGTTATTTTCTCTTCTTGTCTTGAACATTTCCCCTTTCCACTGGTTTTAAGAACTTGAAAGTTACATGTTGTACTAAGTTGATTTATGATTCCTGTGGTTGGGATTTCCTTAGCTTCTTCGAACTGTGGAGTTTCAGTTTTTAGCAACTTTACATTTTTCCCATCATTGTTTATTCAAATATTGTGACTTCCTTCTCCCTTTCATTCAGTTATACTAGCTACACATATTTGTGGTCCCAGGAACTTACCAGACAATCACTTTTTCTTTCCATTGTTAATGGACAATTGGTATTGGATGGATATCATTTTGACTGATTTTTTTCTTCTATAATTTACACTGATGCTTTTAAATAGTTTACACTTTCAACCACAGACTTTAGTTCTTATTGTTGAATCTTCAAGTCACATTTTCTTTTCAGTGTCTTAAATTTTTAGCTTAATTCTTTTTTGGTGTTTTGTTCTTTTTTTTTTTTGAGACAGGGTTTTTCTGTGTAGCTTTGGAGTTTGTCCTGTAACTCCCACTGTAGATCAGGCTAACCTTGAACTCATAGCGATCCATCTACCTCTGCCTCCTGAGTGCTGGGCTTATAGGCATGAGCTGCCCATCTTAACTCTTTACATATGTGCACTAAAACTATAACAAAATTAATGTTATTTCTGCTAACACTGTCATTTTAGCTCTTGTGCTTTCTCAATGAGGTAAGCTTTGTCATCTTTCTTGTGAGTCTTTTCATGATACTGGTATGCCTGTCAATCCTGTAACATATACTGAACTCTGTAATATCCTGCATATGTTTATGTCTATGTCACTATTTGAAAGCTTTGTGCATAGGCACCAAAATGTTACTCAGATGACTTGGATTTTTGATCCTGAAAATAGAATAGACAAATCCCTAAAGGTGTTTTGTTTGGAAGAAATCATAGAAAACTGTTCTTTCCAAGGAGGTATATTCAATTTGAAGAATCATAAATGGAGTAGTTGGAGACCCTGTGAACCTTTTTATAACAAAAATTACTTGGATTCGATGTATTCCAAAATGTATAAGACTATGTCAAATTACATAATTACTTAACACTTCTTGATGTTTGCTGTAACTGTTGGTTCCAACTCTATCCCCTTTCCCTTTACAATTACAAAGACCTTTTTTGCCTCATTGTTCACGATTTCTTGTCTATCGCGGCTAGTATTTTCTATAGAGCACTAGAGTTTCATTATTCCACCCTGCTTACTCAATAAATGCCAATGAATATTTTTAAACACACTGAGTTTTAAGGACTGTAGATTCCTGTCCTAAAGGGAGCCAACCATCTGACCAACAAAAAGCAAACAAAAAAGTAAAGATCTAAATTATGCAACATATTAGCAGATCATTATTTGTTGTAAAATACAGGAGAGTGAGTGAGGGAGGCAGAAAGTGTTTTGAAGAAATGAATTTACTCAGTGTGCTAAAAGATTTGAAAATATTAAATAATTATTGAATATTTTATACAATGTATGAGCTCCTCCCGTATCTACTCTCTTCACACTCACCTCCTTACTCACCCAACATTGAGATTTCCTACTTTTCCTCATTGAGTATAATTTGTCTTGCCTTCCTATTCTTAGGAACATGGCATGTCCTGGAGTGTGTGTGACCTCCCAGAGATCATGCCACTAATGACAACTGAGTCTCCCTTTTGAGACACTACTAAATTCTGAGAGTACCTCTTCTATTGGTAGGACATTGTGCCAACCTCCCCACTCCATGCTAGGGTATTGTCTAGTTTGAACTAGGTCTTATGCATGCTGTCACTATCCCTATGAATCCCTATGTGTTGCTCTCCTGTGTCTGTTTTCATTTTATTTGCTTTGGTTTTGTTTTTCAAATAGCCCCACAGACAGACCTCAAGTTGATATAAACTTTCGGCCTTTTCTCCCCAGTGCTGAGTTCACACACAGGCTTATAGCACCATATTCAATTTCTACTATGCTGGCAATTGAACTCTGTTCTTCAAGCATGCCAAGGACATTTTACAACTGAGCTTTTATCCAAAATCCCAAAAGTGTATGGAGCCAAAAAGAGTGTTCACTATAGACTTCACTAATAAGGTGAGATTCGGACATAACTTGTCCTGATTGGGTCAAGCCAGAGTCATTTGAGAAGGCCTCTTAACAGAAAAAAATCTTTAATAAGACTGTCCTCCAGGCAAATATTTCAATCATTTTCTTGATTAATGCTCAATGTGGGAAAATCATCCCACTCTGAGCGGCCCCATCCCTCAGTAGGTGGTTCTAAGTATATAAGAAGACAAACTGAATGAGCCAGGATGTACAAGCTACTGAACAACACTTTCAGGCTCCATGCTGAGTTCCTGCCAAGATATCCCTCAATGATGCAGCATGAGCTGATAGTTGTAAGATAAAATAAACCTTCTTCAAGTTGCTTTTAGCCAAAGGGTTTCTATCACAGCCTTAGAAACACTGACTAAAACACACCTATAACTCAAAATCAATGCAGAGTGAAGATCAGAACTTCAAGTCCACGAAGTCACAACTGCACACATCCTAGATTTACTCTAAAGTGAACTCACTTAGAGACCGTTTTCCTAGAGAGGATCATTTTTTTTTTTTTTTTGCCAGTACATCTTAGCTTCATCCTCTTTCTTTGAAGCTTTCCTATTTCTCTTTTATTTACCTGGAATTCCTGTTTAGTCCTCATTCATGCTGAAATTTACCTCCTCAACTGATGGGTCCTCTAAAAGTTTATGTTAGCTCAAACATCAAGCTAAGCTGCCCTAAAATTATCTTGTAATCATACACATAGGAAAAATTAAGATAAAATTTAGTGAGGACTAGCAAAATGCCTCAGTGGATAAAAACATTTGCCACCAAATCTGACACTCTGAGTTTAGCCTGGAACCCATTTGATAAAGGAAAAGAACTGATCCACGAGAGTTGTCCCCTGATCTACATATGCATGCACACATAAACATACACACCGAAAGTAAATGCATGAAAAAAATGAAATATAATTTAACCAAACCAGTAATGCATAGTTAAATTTCCTAGACACAGTTAAACCAAAATTCAGTGATCCCTAGCTTATTTTCACATGCATAAGGTCTCAGTACTTGCTACATCTCTAATGATGACCTTGAATTTTTGGCTTCCCTGCCCCCACCTCCTAAGTGCTTACAATAGACAAATGACTTTGCCACCAGCAAGACATGCACCTCTACCACTGCATTACGCAGTACTGTGGTTTGAACCTGGGTATTACTGCTTTCTAGGCAAGTGTTCTACTAACTAAGCCACATCTTGATTCCAAATTGGTTATTTCATTAAGATAAAAAATTAAAGGATCTTTTCAAACTATTATTGATGATGAAAAATTAGATGAACATGAAATATAGGATCATATGATATGTAAATACAATTCTTTATTATCAAGGAGTGCTTTATGGAATTATTATAATGAAATAACTAAATTTGAAATAAATGAGAGTCCATAATATTTTGATCATGCTAAATTCTTAGCATATTTGCAGTGACTCTACTTTTGCTGATGGACAACCATGTGGTCTAGAGTTAAATTCCACAGTTTTAATGAACAGGAATATATTATAAAAACAAAACACTGTCCACATCACAAAGTTCACCAGAGTCTCTCTGCCCTCAATAATCCACTGGTGGATTTTCACAGCCCTTTGTGATCACTAAATGATGAATAATTGTAAATAAATGCATCATCATTTTATGCATAGTTTGTTAAAAAACACCCTCAATGGTTTATTCTTGTGCCTTCTGGATATCTTTTCTCTATATTTAGGATACCTTGATAGTTTAGGGAATAATTAGTTTTCTTTTAATGTCACAGGACTGTAGCTAAGAATAATTTGGAAACCTCCTCTAGACAGAATCTCTGCCAAAATGAGTCTACTTTTCAAAGCATAATTGGGTGTATATGATTGCTATATAAATCACTAAAAATGTTTTAAAACATATTTGCTTAATAAGAAGACATTGAAAATTATTTCAACTTTTCTCGCAGCAATATGCAAATACGAAAGAAAATGCAGTTATCTTTCCTGTCATATTGACTATTTTTGGTTTCACAGATTCTAAGAGAGTAGACCAATTTGGAATTTTACACGTTGCTAGAAACAGGTTCAGGAAAACCTGTTATTTTTATCTTTATCAGCAATTATAATTTCCAAACCTCAGTTTGCTGAAATGGAAAGAGAGCCCATGTATCAGCTGGTCTTGTGTTGACTTGACATGAGCTAGAATCATCAGAGAGGAAGGAACCTCAGTGGAGGAAATGCCTCCATGAGATCCAGCTGTAAAGCATTTTCTCAATTAGTGATCAATGGGGAAGGGCCCAGAACTTGTTGGGTGAGACCATCCCCAGGCTGGTGGACCTGGATACTAGAGAAAGCAGGTTGAATAAGCCATGGGAAGCAGACCAGTAAGCAGCACCCCTACATGGCACCCACGTCAGCTCCTTCTTCCAGGTTCCAGCCCTATTTGAGTTCCTGTCCTGATCCAGACTTCCTTTGGTGATAAACCACAATGTAGAAGTGTAAACTAAATAAATCTCTTTCTCTCCACCTTGCTTTTTGGTTATGGTGTTTTGTTGCAGCAACAGAAACTTTTAGAAAGTCCAAGAAAAATAAAACAAGGTAAATAAAAGATAGTTCTTCCCAGGGCCAGGTGCCAGTCACTCAGACAGAGGTTGCATTTATGTTTGACTCTTCCAACTTTTACAGATAACTCCAGTATAACTCCCATGAGAAAATTTAATGAATGAACTTACTGGTCCTCTTCAAAAGGCCTTAAACTTAGGAATGTTTTTCTATTAAGAGTTAGTGAATAGGCCTTTGGATTCTCATCACTATAAAAGAATGTGGGCTTTTTTCATCCAATCTCTTTTATACAAGTGAAATCACTATTACTTTTCCACAGCTCAATTTAATGTTGAGTAATTTCCTTTATTTTTCTGCTCCATGGGCCCTAGGTTTGTTGGTAATGAATGGATCTTATCAAGTAATGACATTGATTTCAAAAATCTTTTTCTCAGTGACTCTGGGCCTCCCACTCAATCAATGATTTCCCAAGATTAACTTGGGATTTGAAGTTTGTAGAATAAGATCTGAGAGTTGTTATTTTAATGAACTATGAATACAGTTAGACTCTTCAAATTATTATTTTTACTTTTTATTGTGCTTTGTAAGCATAAATATGGACTCCATACACCATGGTTAAAATATGTGATTTTGCTTTTTATAAAAAGAATTCAGGACACTTCTTAAAGTAAACAAGCTTTGTGTTGTTCTCTCGCTCATAGAAGCTAGGTGTCTGTGTGGCAGGAATAACAGTTCTACTATGCACCTCTGTTGTAAATGAATGTGGCTCGTGTTCTGTTTAACAAAAATAAATTGTAGCAGTAGCCATGTTCTTAAGCTTTGTAATTAGGATTGCAGATGTACTTTTGTTGATACATGTATCAAAGATTTTGTTTGATTTGTTAATGAAGAAACTAGTAAAATATTATGACTTTTCTTGTCTTGGTCATTATTAAGGGCTTGCCTCTATTTCTCCATACCTATTTCCTTCAATGAATGTAAAGCTTTGACTGATTGATTCTTAACCCATTTTTTGAGTGCAAATTGACCCCATAATCTGTATCTTTTCCATTAAATTATAAGCAATTTGCCTACCTGATTTTGAGTCTTGATTCCTCAAAACATATAACTGATTTTTCTCATGTAGCACATAGAAACTTTCCATTCCCACGGCTATATTAAATACTGAAGCTATTATTTTAGCAAGCCCTGCAATTTAGATCTGTAATAGCTACACCCCACAAGAAAAGGTCATTTATATTTGCATTTTTCTAGTTATATTCCCTTCTGCTCTCCCATCATTGCTGGCTAAGCATCTATTTACCTCTGCTAAGACAAAGACAGGAACTAACAACGCTGTTAAGGCATAGATAGCCCAAGAATCAGGCTCACTTTTCTGAGATACCTACTGTCCTGAGAAGTCACTCATTAGTCACGTGTCTTTAGTATATTACTGACGTAAAACCTGAATGTTTACCATTGTTAAAGATAAAATATGCCAAACTTATGACTCAACTTAAACTTTTTTATTTTTGTCTAAACAATTCAAAAATTCCTCAAAACTTCTGATTTGGCTTAAGCTAAGATGGACTAAATTTCTTCTCATGTTTAAAAACAAATTTATTAAACTGGGATTAAAGGAAAAATATTGAAGTGAAATATGTGATTATTATATCCACATGGAAAAATAAGCAGTGAAATAAAACAAGACAAACTTCACACTCCTGCTCCCTTTTTGTAATTAACAAGGGTTCAAGAAATATATAGAGGAGAAACACACCATCGAAAGGCTATTTTATTGAAGGCATGATCCTGCCAATATTTTGTATGTTGTAAATATCCTATAGTATTTAGCCACTACTTACATCCCAGTTCATTTCACAAGCAAGTTCCTCTTTTCCTGCCTCCTCCTTTGGGGATGTGTTAAGGTTATAAACATGTAACCAATTTCCTACTTTGATGTCTTTTCAATGATCTCTACCAAACTCTCCACTTAGCAGGGTTTCATTCTAACTATTGACTTAAATATAATACCCTCCTCAGCCTTAACCCCTCCGATGAGTTAATGGGGGTGTGGTGA
>NC_022030.1:11703484-11705035 GCF_000317375.1 Microtus ochrogaster
GGGTTTTGATCCTACTGCATGTACTGGCTTTGTGGGAGCCTAGTCTGTTTGGATGCTCACCTTCCTAGACCTGGATGGAGAGGGGGGACTTGGACTTCACACAGGACAGGGATCAGTGACTGCTCTTTGGGCTGGAAAGGGAGGGGGAGGGGTGGGAGGAAGGGGAAAGAAATGGAAGGAGGGGAGGAGGTGGAAGTTTTTAATTAAAAATAAATAAATAAATGGGAAAAAAGACTAAACCAACATTTCTAAAATCCTCTAGTATACCTAGATTCACATTTCAGTGGATAACACTGCATCATAGGTTAGTATTTGACTAGTCACAGACAGAGATAGGGTTTACCTTCGTACAATTAGGGAACCAGATGCTTATCCTGGAATTTTTGCCAAAGATAGGAAAGTAGTTTGATAGTCAGGTTTAGATTAAACACAGCTTCAGTTAAACAGAAGTTTAACTGAATTAACTTAAATTCTCATTCTGTGAAGTCATAAGGGCAGCTTTTGCTAATTTAAACTGAATTTTGACCAGCAAGATGGCCCAGCCAGCAAACATCCCCTTAGCCAACCAAGTCTTACGACCTGAATTTGATCACCAGGACCCACATGATGGAAGGAAAGGATCAATTCCTACAAGTCGTGTCCTGATCTCCCCATTTCTCCAAAGGAACACATTCGCTCCGTCAAGAAAGCACGTTCAACAATAATTTCAGTTTAGTAAGTAATTGGAAACATTAGAAGATAATTGTAAGAGGTATAATTGAAAAAGATAATGTGAGTCCATATAGTATACAAGATAATACATCATAAATTCTGCATAGGATTTATGGAGCCTCATTATGTCTAAGTCACTTAATTATAATGTATGGTGTAGAAGTTCAAGGAGAGAAGTTCAAAGCAAGAAAATCATGTTTGCATCGCTTCTGGTTTGTTTCAGGGGCACAGGAGCATGAAAGCCACTCCATCTGGGGATCCACTTACCAAGTGATGGAGCTCTGCGAGTGGCAAGCCTGTGGTGAATGAGGAAAGGCTGTCAACCTGCCTTTGGTGTCAGCACTGCTCCTGAGGTCAGAGATGACTTTGTGTCTGAATTTAATGAATCCAGAGTAGTAATTAAAACTAAGCAAAAAGACTTTGCTAACGCCTCTAAAACCACTGACTCTTACAGGACTTTCATCACCAGTGTAAAATGTGTGTGTCTTTGAAAGAATCAGTAGAAATTAGTCCAAACCCTGATGCAGTGGGAATCAGTGTTTTCAAAATGACAACTAATTAGACAGTTTCACAAATACAAGATGTATGCATACACACACACACACATTTAGATATGATGAAACATAAGCCGAACTCTCAGTAACATTATTATATAGGGCACAATCCGCTAGCTCCCCAGTAGGCGAATAAAGGACACTGAAGTTTTTAATAATATAGAATAATTAAATTATCATTTGACTTTTTTGCACTGAGGTTAGATAGGATTTACCTGTTCAGAATCTTATTTAACCCTTCCTTTGGTTTAAGTTCCTCACCTATCTAAACGGAGACATTAGGAAA
>NC_022030.1:11707031-11712123 GCF_000317375.1 Microtus ochrogaster
GGTTATATAAGTCTAGCTCTGCATCTGATGACTTCAGTTACATGGAACCTCTGAAATAAAGTTTGAATTCTGAACCTGGTTAGAAGTGAGCTTTAGTGATAACATGTTGTCATTTTCAGCCATTAAGTTATGGGGTGCTTAGTTACTCTGCAGAAATAAATAAAAATAGGACTTTCTCAACCTAAGACAGAAAGAAATTGGTGTGTTCCGAGCAGAGGCAGGCCTGTCTTCAGAGGATTGTGCCCATGCAATGTGTCATTTTGGAAAGCTAGAAAACTATGAAAGCTTTGGATGTTCAGAGAGCAGTTACTGTCTTTGCATTTACCATAACACCAATCACATTTCCACTGAAATAATTTCCTCAACACCTTTGTAGTAGAATATTTTGCTTACTCATGAATGTTCAGGGATTTCTAAACACACAACAAACTTGACTAAAGCAATGAATGAGTAAACCAGTGAACGAATGCTCTAAGGAACTAAGGAAAAGAACTCTCTCCTCTACATGTTTCTAAATCTTTGGTTTTGATTCTGCTTTCAATTTTCTAATTTCCATTTCTGACAGCCTAGTGTGTGGTTTTAAAACTGACTTTCAGTGTGAAAAAATAATGCATGAAAATGAGGATTCTATCATCAATGACTAAGAATTTAAATACAGAGAGAATTTAATATTTTGCATCTGAATGTAGTTACAATAGTAAATGAGAAAACCCATGAGAGTGCTGATAAAATTTATTACTTTCTTGTGCTCAATATGAACCCTCTAGAAAATGATCACCTTTGCATTACCAGGATAAAGTGAAACAGTGTGAAAAATCAAAGGGTTCCCTTTTTTTGGACATTTGTAGCAGAATTCTTTTAAGTCTTGGTCTCATATTTCAGATAAAGAGAATATTAGTAGTAAGATATCTGATAATATTCAAATTAAATATTCCCATATCCATATCTGCCATCCCAAGAGTCATCTTCATAGATCATTTAATCTATTTTTTTCTTTACTCTAAATTATCCATAAAAAATACTGTCTTATGTGCAGTTTTAGTTCAGAGCCTTCACTTTATTACCAGAGGTCTTTCTTTTAATCCAATACTGAAAACTAATTCCAGTATTGTCCTAAGACTAAGACTATCTCTGGATAGCACTGAGAGAGTGTTAAAACAAATGTGTGAGAGATGAGCTTCATAGCCACACAGGTTCTTCTACAGTTTGCCTCCCTATTTCCACATCCCAAGAGCCACCTTGGAGGTGTTCTATATGTAAGTGAAGAAAACACTGGTAAGGTTGTACATTGTTTTAATTAAGAACACCATCCTTCCACAGATAGTACTATGCTTTCCATTTAGGTTCTAATACATTCTGATTGTTTCACAGAGAACCTTAAAAGAGATAACAATTTATCAATTGGAAACATAAACAGAAGTAGGCAACTGTCTTTTACAACATAGAGAGCTCCATTTAATCAGGGAGTGGGAAATAAATGCTGCAAACAACCAGGAAATATGTTGAGCAGTCTGTGCTATAGACAGAGAAGACATTGGCCTTAAGAAAGTCATTTTTTCCTTTTGTGTTCACATCATCTTTCTGTTTGTACAAGATGCACAGATTTCCTCATCCAAAATGTCTCTTCTTTATAAGGATATGATGCATTGGATTAGTGTCCATCCTAACATCAGCTTTCACTCAATCGCTTTTATTTATAGGTGCAGACAAACTCTAATATAATTTTGGATAGAATCTCTATGCAAATTTGGCAAGCAATCAACCCATTACAAGTTCTCAAGGACCCTGAAGACTTTTGTATCTCATTTGTCAGGTGGCTTATCAACTCTTGATAGAGGAATTTAAACCACACTCACATACTACCATGTCTTGGGCAACAACTTATTCTCAAGCATTAACTCCTTCAGCACTCATACCATACCACAGGTTTACCTACACCCCATTTCACTTATTTTTTCTACCCCCCAAAATATTTTACTTTCAATGGAAGATTCTCTCTTTCCTTGTTCATCATCCACTCTTTGGCTCTCTTATGTGAAAGGGACTCTGATGAGGAATTCTTCTCTGTATGCTATGAGTATGTTTTATTGCCATTAGTTATTAAAGAAGCTGTTTTGGCCAATGACTTAGTAGAGTAAAGCCAGGAGGGAAATATGAACAGAGATATAGAGAGAATGTAGGCAGGGACTGCTCGTTCGTTTCCAGTTGCCCAGACCCAAATAATCACAATAAAAAGCTGTATTAATTAAAATACAACTTGGTCAATGACTAAGGTATATTTCTAGCTAGCTCTTACATCTTGAATTAAGTCTTTTCTATTAATCTGTGTGTTGTCATGTGGCTGTAGCTTGCCAGGTTCTGGGCTTCTGTCTCCTTCAGCAGCTATATGAAATATTGCTGACTCTGCCTGCTTTCTATCTATATTTCTGTTTGAATTTCTTGCCTGACTTTGCTCTGCTAAGCCATTGGTCAAAATAGCTTTATTCATCAACCAATAAAAGCAACACATATAAAGAAGGACATCCACATCAGGATTCCAGGGACATGTCCTCCTTGTGTGCAGCATCTCTCTTCCCAGCCCCTTATGACCTGCTCCCCTTTATCATGCACAGTAGCAATATCTCTATTCTGATGACTCATCGGTCTATAGCAAAGCACCCAGACAGAGCTGTCTTCTCTGTCTCCACTCCCTCTTCCAACCCACATTAGCTTGTGTGTGTTTTAAGAGCATCTGTCACAATTTCTCACCTGACACCTCATTCACAAAGATCATCAGTGACACTTCATGAGTAATATTAGTCAATTTTTCAGTGACATCATCTTATTGGATCAACTGATGATATTTAATGATGTTGATGACTTTTACCCCTATCTTCTCTAAGATTCATTTGGGAGTGTGTATGTGTGTGCGTGCATATGCATACAATCATACGTGTAGTCAAGCACACATGAAATATGCATGAGATGTCAGAGGACATACTAGTGTACTGCTCCATCTTGACAGAATCCATCTGTTTTTGAAACAAAGTTTGTCACTGGCCTGAAACTTACCAAGTAAGCTAGTTTGACTGGTGATCAAAATTCAGTATCAACTTATCTCTTTTCCACCTTGCACTGACATCACAAGCATGCTACCATGACAGACTTTTAAAAAACTGATTCTGGAGGAGAAAACCCTGATGCACATACTTGAGAAGCAAGCTTATCACAAACTGAGCTACCTGCTGAGAGCTACTTTAGAATTTTACTTATTTATTTATTTTATATCATTATCACAGTTTCCCCTCTCTCCACTTCTCACATTCCCTCCCCTAACTTCCCATCTGCCTTTCCCTTAATCCATTCCTCCATTTCTGTTCAGAAAATGACAGGCTTCCCATGGATATCAAGACACAGCATATCCGGTTTGCGTTAAACCAGGGCTTGTCCCTTTTTTTAGGGTTGGGCAGGGCACCTTTTTTGGGAATTGGGTTCCCAAAGTTCGGCAAAAGTCAAATATATTTCCTACTTCCACTGTTAGAACATATTTCCTAGTCCCACAAAAAGACAAAGCTACAGAACTGTCACATATATGAAGAGGGCCTAGGTCAGTCCTATGCAGAATCTCTAGTTATCTGTTCAGACTCTGGCAGCTCCTGTGAGCCCAGGTTAGTTGATTCTGTAATTTATTTTCTGATATCATTGACCCCTCTGATTCTTACAATTATTCCTCCTCTCTTCAGCAGAATTCCCCAAACTGAGTCTAATATTTGGCTATGGGTCTCTGCATCTGCTTCCATCAGTTGCTAGATGAAGCCTCTCTGATGAGAATTTTTCTAGGCACCAAATCATGAGTATAGCAGAGTATTGTTAGGCATCATTACATTGACTCTTTTTCTCTAGTTATATTTGGTTATATCCTAGGACTCTGGGCCATCCAGCTTCTGGATTCTAGTTCTCCAAGCAGTATCAAGTGTGGTCTTAGCCATGGCCATGCTTGTAGATTCCTGGGAGTTTCCCAATACTCACAAATAATATAAAATATCTTGATGTACCTCTAATCAATCAAATGAAAGACCTGTATGACAAAAACTTCAAGTCTTTGAGGAAACAAATTGGAAAAGATATCAGAAGATAGAGAGCTTTCCCATGCTCATGAATCAGTAGGATTAATATAGTAAAAATAGTCATCTTACCAAAGCAATCAATAGATTCAACGCTGAGGGAGCTCCTTCTGCTCTTTCAGTCAACATTCTTTAAGATACCAGCCCACTGGGGCATGGTCTCTTACACTTTAAAAAGCAGCAGTACCCAGGTGCTCTTTCTCTTGCTTCTGGCTCCCGTTCTGTCTGCTAGACTCTTTGTTTCCTGTTTTCAATGAGAAGACTGTTGTTTGAGACACTAATCCGTAGGTTTTCCCCCTCAAATAAATAACCCTTTATATTATTAATAATTCTTAACTAGTGTGGGGTTATTTGTGGCATCAATTAAGCACAAGACCCATTAAAATCCCTGATGTGGGATTCCCATCTATATGCTGTGAATGTTTTATTACCATTGGTTAATAAAGAAGTTGCTTTGGCCAACAGCTTAGCAGAGCAAAGTCAGGCAGGAAATCTGAACAGAGATATAGAATGAGAGTAGGTGGAGTCATAGAGATACCATGTAGGTGCTGGAGGAGAAAGACTGCTGGAATCTTACCAGTAGACCACAGCCTTTTGGTGATACATAGATTAATAGATATGGATTAATTTAAGATTAAAGAGCTAGCTAGGAATACACCTGAGTCATTGGTCAAACAGTATTGTAATTAATACAGTTTCTGTGTGATTATTCAGGTCTGGGAGGCCACAGGAAAAAAAAAAACAGTCACTGTTTACAAATGGTACCCACCATCTGGAGCATGAATCCACATAAGACCTAAAAAACGCTTTGAAAAAGAAGAGCTTCTAGATCCACAAAAACAGGAGGCAATCTCAGTTTCTTGATAGCCACATTTTTCAGATAGACTCTGTTTGCTGGCCACAAGCAGAAGCACAGCTCTTTTAAGAAAAGGCTTCCACAACTGGGTGGTGGTGGCACATGCCTTTAATCCCAGCACTTGGGAGACAGA
>NC_022030.1:11712326-11735328 GCF_000317375.1 Microtus ochrogaster
CTTGATAAAACTAAAGAGCAGTGACTCAGTATTAGCAGCAAAAACTACACAGTTTCTTTAAAAATCAGCTTCTTGGTTTGTCCTGGCATCACAGAACACTTTTGGGAGGTCCTGTTATGGAGTACTTAAGTGAGGTTTGTGAGCAGGGTGTTACAAATTGCTTTATGTTGACATAGACCTGCTGCATCCCTGGAGTGGTGTTGCAATGAGCCATTTGATCATTCCAGCTGCACAGAACCGAAATAATCACACAGAAACTGTATTGATTAAATCACTTCTTGGCCCATTAGCTCTAGCTTCTTATTGGGCTAACTCTTAGATATTAATCTAACCCATTTCTATTAATCTGTGTGTCACTACGTGGCTGTGGCCTACCGGCTAATGCTCTGCCCAGTGTCTGTCTTCTGCAGGGGCTACATGGTTTCTCTCTGATTCTGCTCTTCTTTCTGTCAGTATTCAGTTAGTTTTCCCTGCCTACCTAAGTTCTGCCCTGCTATAGGTCCAAAGGAGTTTCTTGATTCATTAATGGTAATCACAGCATACAGAGGAAAATCCCATATCAGAGCTGGGGTAGTAAGCATGGCTTACAGAGTTGGCAGTAAATGTACTTCTGCCGTGTTTAAAGGCCAAGTGAGGCAGAGGCAGCATCCAGGGTCGCTGTGACCAAGCTGTTTCCCATTTAAAAGTGTTCCAGGTCAGAAAATGATTACAGATACAAAATAAAGACAGATTCAGACAGAAATCAACCTCTGAACATGTCATAGTGTGTTTAAAATGCATGTAGGCTTAGAAGAGAGAAAAAGTATAGAAAAGCATACAGAAAGTCATAGATTAAAGGAGTAAGGATAATAAAATAAATATTAAAAAGAAATAGGGTAAAAAGAAATAAAACACATAAAGATGTAATATAAACAGAGAACGGCATTATGTATATTATTGGCTTTTCTTTTAATTTTTTGACTGCAGAGAGACTTTAGATTCTGGAGGCTGTTAAGCTAAATCAGCATAAAGGTATCTTCACTTCAAAATTTGAGTCTAAGGATATATTACTTTGTAAAGGAGTTTCTTCTTTTCTTTCCACAGACGATGAGAACCTGTGGATTAATTCCAGACTAATATGTGTTGTTGATAGAGGTTTCTGTTCCACCTGGTGCTGCAGCCATTTGTCCCCAATGAAATGCACAGAGGTCTACATTAGTTATAAACTGATTGGCCCGTTAGCTCAGGCTTCTTATTAACTCTTATAACTTATATTAGCCCATTATTCTTGTCTATGTTAGCCACGTGGCTCAGTACCTTTTTCAGTGAGGCAGTCACATCTTGCTTGCTCTGTGTCTGGGTCATGATTGCAGACTGTAAAATCCTCTTCCCAGAATTCTCCTGTTCTCATTGTCTTACCTCTACTTCATTCATGGTCCCCCCGCCTATACTTCCTACCTAGCTACAAGCCAATCAGCATTTTATTAAACAAGTACAAGAAACATATGTTTACAGGGTAAAACTATTGTCCCACAACAAATGTGGTTTGATGGAAGAAGAGCCCCTGAGAGGTCTCCATGAACCCTAAAAATACTTTGCCCTACAAACAGTAGGAATCTGTTTGGAGAAAATTATGTCCAAATTACCAAAATGGTTATGTATAAATGTTTGTTTTCATTTAAAGGGAGTTGGTTATAAGTGATTGTCACAGTAAATTTCTTAAAAAAAATAAGGGGGGATATGATACAGAGATGAATACTTTGTATTAGGCAGATCTTCGTTATTGATACATATTTAAGGTTGATTTTGTTATACTGTGTATATGTATTTCTGCTCTTGATTAATGCATTGTGTTTGTGCAGGTCATTAGAAAATAATGTATAATTAATAAATATAGATTAATAGGTAGTCATTTATAATAATCAAACTTGTAGTCATATTAGTTAGGTTTTCTAGATGTACAGTGAGACATGTTTCCTTTTGGTAGCACCAATTACTTTAGAGAGGTTGATAGGCATTGAAGAAACTCATTATGGAGTTTTCCATCAATGTAACAAGGCTAGCCATTTGGGCAAGAAACTGATCTTGCATGGACTACTTGACGGTATGCTGTATAAACTGGACATATAGGAGCACAAAAAATGACTACTAAACTTGCCCAAAGGGGAGAGAGTCCTTCAAAGTTCTTGCTTCATGAAAGGATCTTCCAGACATTCTGCAGGACATAGAAGAAACAACTGATGAACTTTGCCATTACCAGATAAAACAAATCTTCAAATTTCCTGCTTCTCTGAAAAGTCTGCCAGATATTATGGGTCTATAGGCTGGATATGGATGCTCCAACATTACAAACTTTGGGTGACTCTCCAGGCAGTGAGATGTCTCTGTCAATTCTAGAACATTGGAAGTTGCTTACAATGCACTTCTGTTTATTTAGGTAATATTATATCACTCCAGGGATTTTGCTGGAGTTGAAGACAGATAGTTTTCTTTATATAGATTTCTTAGTTATGAGAAAAGATGAATTATATATGAAACCTTAGACCCAAAAAGAAATACTGTAACTACAATTCTTGCTTTATATCTGTTTTGTTATATGTAAATTTACTATGTTGAAGTTAAAACCTTCCTTTTTATTTAGACAGAAAAGGAGAGATGTTGTGGGATTCCCCTCTGTATACTGTGAATATGTTTTATTACCATAAAGAAGCTGTTTCAGCCAATGGCTTAGCAGAGCACAGCTAGGCAGGATATCTGAACAGAGATAAATATAGAAAAAGTAGGCAGAATAAAAGAGATGTCGTGTAGCTACCAAGAGGGAGAAAGATGCTGCTGGACTCTTACCAGTAGGCCATAGCCTCATGGTGATACATAGATTAATATGAAGATTAAAGTGTTAGCTAGAAATATGCCTGAGTCATCAGCCTAACAAAATTGTAGTTAACATAGTTTCTGTGTAGTTATTTGGGTCTGGCCAGCTGGGAAATGATCGAGGAGTCACTGTTTACAAATCCAAACACAATTCTATATAAAACTTAGAGAACAATACTCAACTACATATGGAAAGACAAAAATCCCAGTGTAGCTAAAACAGTCCTATACAATAAAAGAACTTCCAGAGGTATACCACCACTATTTCAAACTCTACTACAAAGCTATAGGAATAAAACTTCATGATATTGGCATAAAAACAGGCGGGTAGATCAATGGAATCAGATCAAAACCCACAAGTAAATCCACATTCCAATAGATACCTGATTTTTGACAAGAAATTAAAATTATTCAAGGAAAAAAGAAAAATATCTTCAACAAATTATGCTGGTCTAACTTGATGTTGGCACTTAGAAGAATACAAATAGATCCATATTCATCACCCTGCACAAAACTCAAGTCCAGGTAGATCAAAGACCTCAACATAAATCCAGATACACTGAACCCAATAAAAGAGAATGTAGGAAATAGTCTTGAACATATTGGCACAGGAGACAATTCCTGAATATAACACCAATAACACATATGCTAAGAATGACAATAAATGGGATTCATGAAACTAAAAAAAGTTTCTGTAAGGCAAAGGACACGATCAATAGGACAAAACAATAGTCTACAGAATAAGAAAAGATTGTCACCTACTCCACATATGACAGAAGACTGATTTCCAAAATACAAAAAGAACTTGAGCACAACTAGATATCAAAAAAAAATCAACTAAAATGGCATACAGATATAAACAGAATTCTCAACAAAAGAATCTCAAATGGATGAGTAATACTTAAATGTTCAGCATCCTCATCTATAACATAAATACAAATCAAAGTGACTGTGACATTCCATCTTACATCTGTCAGAATGGCTAAGATCAAAAACACAAGTGACAGCTCATGCTGGAGAGGATGCGGAGCAAGGTGAACATTCCTTCATTGCTAGTGGGAGTGCAAACTTACACGGTCACATTTTAAGTTAATATTGTGGTTTCTCAGAAAATTGGGAACCAATCTACCTCAAGACCCAGCTATACCACTCTTGGGTATATATGCAAAGAATGCTCCATCCTGCCACAAGAACACTTGCTCAACTGTGCTAATAGCAGTTTTATTCATAATAGCCAGAACCTGGAAACAACCTAGATGTTTCTTAACCAAAGACTGAATAAAACAAATGTGGTACATTTACACAAATGTATTACCCAGCTATTTAAAAACTGACATTGGGAAATGTGCAGACAAATGTTGGAACTAGAAAAACATCATCCTGAGTGAGGTAACCCAGACTTAGAAAGGCAAACATGGTGTGTACTCAGTCGCAAGTGGATATTAGCAGTAAAGTAAAGGATAACCATGCTACAATCCAGAGATCCAGAGAGGTTAGGTAAAAAAGGAGGGCCCAAGGAGAGATGCTTAGATCTCTCTGGGAAGGGGAAATAGTAGATACCTCATGGGTGCACTGGGGATGGGTAGAAATGTGAACATAGGAGATTGAGTTGAGGGGATAGAGGGGGAAAGCTCTGAAAGGGAAGACTGGAAGTAAGAGCCATTAGTGGCTAAGGTAGAAACATGATACAAAGTGAATTCCCATTTTAAAACTTTTATTTATTCCTCATTCACCATTGTTGATACCTTAGTGGTGCATAGTGGCTTGAATACCCAGACATCTGGCCACAGGCTTCACATAATCTAACTGCTGATGTGTGCTGTATGCATGACATTGAGAATTCTCAAGACCCAAATTGTTTTATTTCAACTATTATCATACCCAATATACCATTAATTTTAAAACTTAACCCACCAGGTGTATGGAAAAAATCTTCAAAACTCTGGAAAAGTTAATATTGGAGAAAAGAAAAATAAGAGAAGAAATCAGAAATAAGTTTAATTTAAGAGATACCAAATCCTACTCTGAAGATTTAGGTCACAGAATTTCAACAAATATGTGGTATAAAAAAAAAAGGAAAATTAACAAAGAAAGTAATTCTCTTACTTTGAACTGATGACCAATAGATATCTTTCATATAGGCATATGTGTGTATACTTGCATCTATATGTTTACATGGTTTTCTTCATCATTTCATTTTATATTTTTATATTCAAGAATTATCTACACACTTATTTCTGACTGTTCATCATTTATATTATGAGCCAAAGAATAAGTAAAATCATAAAATGAGAATATTTATTACACATTTTCTTCTTGAGGAGAAGGAATGTACTTCCTGTGAGATGATGTCACTTTCTTTGCAAAAATCACAGTCCCTGTCACCAAGTCTTGTCTGATTTAGTCTCTATACCACTTCCTGCAGTCACTTCTCCTCTCCTTGACATTTCAGGTTTCAGAGGAATTACCACCCTCCTTGGTATAAACCCAAGGACATTGTGCTGTTCAACATAATTCTCTTACATACTCCTAACACCTCATAAATAGTCCTCTATTTAAATCTGCTCAAATAATCCCAATTTGTAGATGCCATCTGTTTCTCTCTGTGACACTGATTGATATAGGAAGCCTTTGAAAGTTTTATGAAAGCCAGGATTTTTTTCTTTAAAAATAAAATGAAACACAAACACAAATTCATAATTCTCTATTATACATTGACCTCAACAAGGATATGAGTTCACATGTACACAAAGGCTTTAGATAACATTTTGCAACTGCAAACAGAGAAACTGTTTTGTCCAGCTTATTTTAACAAACAATGAAATTAATATCAAGTCCCAGATAGTATCAGCTAACCTAAGAGTCATACAAAATACAGCTTCCTTCTTAGTGTCTATTGGGTACAACATTGTTCCCAGGAAAACCAAGAGATAAGATGTAATTCTCCCAATTCTATTGGTCTTGGTTAATGATTTTTTTTCCCTTTCTAGCTACTAAAAACTTCATTTACAGTTGGAAAGCTCTTCAAACATGGTTTTCTAAAGACCATTTAGAATCTTTTGATAATTGTAAATTTGTTTCAATAGATTCTATTTTCATAAAAAAGTCATTCTTACTTTTCCCAACTTCTGTTTTTAGAATACATATTCATCACTTGATATTATCTCTTCTCATCCATGCATCAGAGGTAATATTAATGGAGCACAATGTGAGAGAAAGAAGAGGCTTTAAACTGATCAGAAGCTGGGAGAATGCAGGAAAATGTTTTTGAGACAGCATCAGGCTGGAGGGTGTCTTTGCCTTGCCACTCACTGTGATTGTGAAAGGGATGTGCCGTTGTTAACACTGCTCCTTGGAGAAGATAGGGCACGTTAGTGTCATTAGTAGATATGATCTTCTCTCAAGTGTGAGAATACATGCTAAGACAGCTAGCTAATGACATGTGCAGTGATGGTCCTTATCCAGGGGGCAGCCGGAAGGAAAACTGTCCAGTGAATGTATTTTATTCTTTGCAATAACATTTTTGGAGATCTAAGAGATTCTTTATTTTTTTAGTTCTACCTTGTAAGAAATACATTTTTTTTAGCCAAGTTGCAATAAAAATAACTTTTATTTAATCTCATCCCATCAGCTGGTATCACTGGGTAAAACATAATACATTGATCACGAAAAAATGCATTGGCATTTTTATAAATGTTTTAAAGAGAAGCATCCTTAGTATATACAGAACAAAATGATTAGAACCCTAAAGAAATACAATTCTAAATAATGATACCTACTGAATGCCTGCCACAATTTTTTTCATCAGAATTACCTCTGTTCCTACAATCCTCTTAGAGATTAGAAAGTCGTCCCTGTATTCCTCATCTACTCCCCCCCCCCCAATTTATCACACATCTCAAGTTAGTTTTGGTTTTTTTTTTTTTTTTTTTTTTTTTTTTTTTTTTTTGGTTTTTTGAGACAGGGTTTCTCTGTGGCTTTGGAGCCTGTCCTGGAACTAGCTCTGTAGACCAGGCTGGTCTCCAACTCACAGAAATCTGCCTGTCTCTGCCTCCCGAGTGCTGGGATTAAAGGCATGCACCACCATCGCCCGGCCTTCAAGTTAGTTTTAATAATGTAACTAGAATGTGTTTGAAACCAATAAGGGAAATTTGAACAGATTACTTTAGTAGAAATCTCCAAATTAGAAAATAAAAACTGTACTCTAAATATTTAGAAAAAAATTGCATTTAAATAGATTAGATATAAATGCACTTTATTATGTAATCTACAAAATTGAAGGCTGGCAAGCGTCTACCTCTTCCATAAATATGCAAAGCAGTCAGTGTATTATATTTAATCTTAGTCAAAAAACCTTAGTCAAAAGATGCAATATGTCAGTATTCTAAAAGAAAAAAATTAAGAACATAATAATTATTAAAGATTTAATAGTTAAATAAGTGCTACAGATTGGGTCCTATGTGCCAAATGTTAGAAGATCCATAGTTATTGATGTGGTTATGTTGGTAGGTAGTGGAAACTTTATGAGCTAAGGTTTCATGGAGGTTCAGTGGACTAATGGTGTTGTATTCTTGGAAGGCATAGGGAGACTTCAGAGACCCTTTTCTTATTTTACTATGCCTGAGTACCCTCTGTGACTTATGGGATGACTCACAGAGCCCCTAAACAAGAGGGCCAACCAATCACAGAATAAAACCTCAAAAACCATGAGCTGAAGTCAGCTTCCTAGGAATTTTTAAAATAATAGAAAGTTAATGAACACAATCAGATGCTAACCTAGGTCAAGCAGGAGAAAATAAATATCCGGCCTCACACCCAACCTGAAAGAATGTCCCCAAACAGCTTGTTCTCAGAAAAATATAGATGGAAATTGACTAGAATAACTATGGAGTAACATAACTTATTACAACAGATGAAGACTGAACCAATTGCTCTAAGATCACAAAAAAGATAGTGAACGAATATTCCAAAAGATAGATACACAGAATTTGTCTTCCTTTTTTAAAAACCTTCTAAGAATATACATTTTATAATGAGAAATATTTGTTGTACTCTAACAAATTAACATTTCATCTTTATCACTATATTCACTGGCTGATATTTGTCTTAATTACAACTCTGTAGGTTTAACTAAGAAATATGACTAACTACTATGTACCATACAATCACCAGTAAATTTAGTTTTACTGTAATTCAGAAAAATTTCTAAAAGTTCAGTTAAATTACTCAATATACACAAACATTAAGGTGTCATTAGTTAGCTATATCTAGACCTGACATTTAAAATGAAAGTGTTATTTATTCTGTTGTTCTTCTCTATGTAATTTATTCTCTTATTTCAATACAAATCATTTCTTGGGCATTTTCTGATGAAAATTTTTAGTATCACGGAGATAAAATCATAGATTAGATTGAATTTTATTCTCAAGATGCTGTGTGGCACGAATACTCATTTCCTCATTAACTCTAATACACTTTCTCCATGGAGTTATGTAAGACATTGAAGGAGAACATAGGGACCATGTTCAGTGTACTCCCTTATATCATGTTTTTCAGGGTAAATGAGCAGTTGTAAGCAACCAGTTATGTTCAAATATCTATTTTTCAAGAGTGGTGGTGAACAAAGAAAGAATTATGAATGGAACATCAAGAGAGCAGTTATTACCTCAGTCCCATCCAGTTATGTCCTCCTGGGACACACTGTCGGATAGTCCTGTGCTTGTTTTGAGCATAATATGTTAAGAGTCAAATATTGTATAAATACTCAGTATGGCATAGCATCAAGGGAGTGAATAATAGATGCTATCGTTGTTTACAGAAATATATTTCTGCTTTCCCCAGAAGCTCAGAAGTAATTTTCACATAAATACGAAAATAAACATTAAGAAAACATTGCAAGACTAGGAATTTATTCCTCACATAGTACTGGAAAATGGCCTTGTGTTTTCTAAAAGTTATTTGCCAAATTCTATGTATTTTAAAAGCAAAGACAGAAAGGCTACCTAGGCAAGCCGAAGCCTAGAGGATCCTACTTGTGGCACATGGAGGCTTAGACTACAACATGAAGTGAACAAACTGACTCAAAAAAAGAAAGCATTAGCATGTTATGTGTTTAATGACTGAGGAACTGAATGTGATCACTCAGAACTGTAAAAACAGGTCTCACGAGGCTGAAGCAGCAGGATTGATTTTGAGGACAGACCCTGAATCAAGAAAATGGTAAAGGAAAAGAACATTTTCTACGATTTACAAATTGATATTAAGTGACTTGTACTTTTCTTTACATCTTATAAATTTTAAAAAAAAAGTCATATAGCTTTTGGATTCCCTTCCTAAAGACGTTTCAAAGCCCTGTTATTTCTTCTTTTGCTATATGGCTTCATATCTTAAAAGACATTGATATATAGGTTCGGTGAATCAAATTAATCATAACCAAATCACTAAGAGCTAAAAAGTCAGGATTGAATAAGTTTTTCTTTCTTTATAGGTTTTAGTCACATAGCAAACAGTATAAAACAAAGCATGGTTGAAATGAAGTAAAAATTAATACAAATATAAATTTTATTGAGGAATTAACATTAGTGTTAATCAAGAAGTTATAAGAGAAAGATACAAAAATCCATGCACTGGACTAATATAACAGGACAATATACCTTCTTCTGATAATCTTTCAGAAATATAAAGACATTTCATATCCTGACATAGAATCTGATAGATATATAAAACCATTGACAACTTCATCACCATCAGTTTGTCTGTCTGCTTAATGGAAATGTTTGATGATTAAATAAAAGAATAAGTAAAATAGGATAATATTAAAACTTTAAGGCAAGAAAATATGGGGTTAGATTTTAAAAGTTCCACTGAATTTCACTAAAAATCAAGAAGGAATCCTAGGTGAAACTGACGAAAAAGGGGACATGTGATACTTATTTCATGAAAAAAAAAAAACATGATGTTATATGTTGGATTTTGATTGCTTTTACAAAATACCCAAGAAAACAGACTTTTTTTAAACAAGGAAAGTTTGTTTTTGGTCATGTTTTCAGTTCATGGGCAACTATTCATTGGTCCTGGGCCTCCACTATGGAAGCACCAAGTCATGGGTAGAATACAAGATGGAGAAAAGCTATTTACCTCATTGCAAACTTTGACAATGTGCTGAGGAAAAGGAGAGTTGAATGCCAACTTAAGCAGAATAGCTCATCATGGCACAGTCTTTGAAACAAGGACTTCCAATGCTTAGTGATAAATCTTCCAATGATAAATTCAGGAATATTGAAAAGTAGATTAGGGTGAGGAGGCTTAAAATAAGCTACCTATTAATATACTACTGATAGGTTTCTTCAGCTACCCAAAATAATTCAGAATGGTTGGGTTAAAGGAGTTAATAGTAACCTATAAACAAGTGAAGATGAAAGATAAACATTGTACATGCAGTTAGTTAAGAAATGCAAAATATACAGCAGTGGAAAGAACACCAAGAATAAAGAATATTTCAATATACTGAACACATTTTAAACATAAACCTTATGTTTTTAATCTTGACAAATTAACTATAACTCAAAATAACACAATTTGCATCAAAAAGGAATATAAAGTTACTAGTTCCTTGTTGAATAGGGAGCTGCTGGTGTGTGATTCATGATGCTATGTAGGATTTTACAACGTTGTGCTATCCACAAAATTTGGCCTAGTTTTTATTCTTTGATGATGTAGAGACTGGGTTTATTTCTGTAAAAGGATTCATCAGACATTGTCTGCTGAAAATTCGTTCACATTTTAGACTCTAATGACCTGCGCTTCTGTACTTCAGCCACCCTCAGTGACACATTTAAAATCACAAAGCCAATTATGGGCACAATCATCTGTCCTTGTACAAAGTCATCATAAACATCAGTCTCCCCAAGATTGCTTTTCAACCAATTTGGTGTCTGCTTTCTTTATGGCTATTCTTTTTCTGTTATGCTGACATATGCTTTATGATTTCAAGCACACACTTTCATCATCATGTTTTTGTCCATGTGTCTTGCTGATTTGCACAAAGTTTCCCAGGACTTGATTCACAAGAACTTTTCCCCTACACTAACAGCACAAGGCACAGAAGTTAAGCTAATGCTTTGGCCAATAAGTACTATGACAAATTTACAATGTCAATTTAAACAGATAACTTTAATTCCATATATATATATTACATATTACAACTAATGAGTGTACGTATGCTTTCTAGGTCTCTCTTATTCACGTTCTATGATGATTAATATCAGTTTTGAATTTTATAAGACCTAAAGTCACCTAGTACATGATCCTGTTAAGAGTGATGAGAAGACCTATCAATCATTAATGGTTCCATTCCCTTTCGGTATCCTAGAGAAGGAGAAAGTGAGCTGAGAACAAATTGTGGTGTCTTCTGCTTCCTGACTGTGAATAGAAACTGATGAACTACCTCAAATTCCTACCTAGGATTTCCCTGCCTTGACATACTGTACCCTAAATCTAATTAGGTAGTAGTGAATAGACCTGATACTGTCACTGAAACCTGGAACTTAGTGGTGTGTCAGTCACTTTCAGTACAACACTTAGAAAAATGCCATGTGTGTATATTCTGAATTGTGTACTTATGTCTTCAGTGGTCTCAAGGAAAAGTTATCAGCATCATTCACAAATGATGCACCAAGGAGCGTAATGTTATAAGGATATTTAGAATGGGCCGGGCGGTGGTGGCGCATGCCTTTAATCCCAGCACTTGGGAGGCAGAGGCAGGCGGATCTCTGTGAGTTCGAGACCAGCCTGGTCTACAGAGCTAGTTCCAGGACAGGTTCCAAAACCACAGAGAAACCCTGTCTCGAAAAACAAAAACAAAAAAAAAAAGGATATTTAGAATGTAGTTAAGAATTATATTGATTTAGTAAAGTGACAGTTGTAGGTTCTCCTTCAAGATCCATCATTTCCCTAGGCCTGGCTAGGTTTCTCAAACCAGGCAAGCATCCAAGGGAGGAAAACAATTGATACCCCTACCTATATTTGACAACTATGACAGACTACAACAGCCAGTTTGGCTCAATATCCCCAAGGCTACAGGAGTTGCACACATACCTTGGTGATTACAAATAGCCCTCTCCCTCTCATTGGATTTAAAGTCCATTCAACAAAAGAAAAATCACATCTGGTTCTGTTTTTCCACAAAGATCCACTCAACAGATTATCTAGTACTAGATGATCAATACTGAAATTATTTACATATTGGTAACATACTGTGAAAGTTCTATTTGTATATTTAGAAATTGTCAACAAGTATACAAATTACATGTCAACAAGTGTACAACTTACAAGGGTAGGGCATGGGGATTAGAAAAATAAGTGAAGAGAACAAAGACATGAGCAAAAATAATATAACAGTAATAGGATAGTACTCGGAGAGAGGTCCAGTGAATACTGAAAACCTCTGCGTTTAATTTCTATTTGCTTAAATTCCTTGATCCCAAAAGGTAGGAGTAAGATTTCTTAAAAAATGCATTCACATGATACAAGGAAAGGACAGGTTCATTGAAGGCTACACTTTTAGTTAAACATTCTGTTGCCAGAACAAGACAAGTAATGCTCATACCCTAGACTGAAACATCTTGTAGGCAAACCACTCCCTGAGTGAAATCCTTTGTTATTTTCTTAAGGGAGTAGAAAGTTAGTTGAATCCTTAGACTTTTACTTAAGGTAGAAACAGATCTACCTCTCAAAACCTGAAATACCAGGTCTGGATATTAGCCACAACTAACAATAACCTTGACAGAACCGAACTCTCTGATCTAAATCAAGGTGAGACATTTGTTTGAGGTAGAAATAGACAATAACCTTGAAGGAAAAGAGGTTACAACTCACAAACTATTAGTCAAGATAGAATAGGCTAACATTTTTGGGCCTTCACAAGAAGTGTGTGTGTGTGTGTGTGTGTGTGTGTGTGTGTGTGTGTGTGTGCGCGTGTGTGTGTATAAGAGAAAGACATACACACACATACACACACACACAGAGAGAGAGAGAGAGAGAGAGAGAGAGAGAGAGAGAGAGAGAGAGAGAGAGAGAGAGCAAAAAGAGGACATTAATTTAAGAGAGAGCACAGAGAGGTACATGCAATGGGTTAAAGGGAGGAAAAGGAAGGATGAGAATTATTTAATTATATTCTAATTTCAAAAACAATTTTAGGAGAAAAAAATGAGTTATTAACTCTACCCTATCTTTGCAGAGACCCTGCCCTGTCAGTACAAAGTCTTTCTCTTGAGACTTTACACCCTGGCAAACTCTGCATCAACTGTAAACATATTTACATTTTTTCTTTCTGTTCATCATTTTATTCAGACACACAATTTTGATGAATCAAGCAAATACATAACAACAATAATGTAGATGAATAGTTTAAGCATGAATACAAACTTTAATTTACAAAAAAATAATGTGTAAAATTATGAATCAATTTAAGCTATCCCTGACTCAAGTTTCAAAACAGAAAAACTTGATGCTAGCAGATATTTTGTTACTGAGTTTAAAAGAACACACTGCAAGTCATTTTTCCTTATTGGCCAACATTGATAAATATCTTTTTGCTATTAAAAAACTATGAATTTGTGTAATCTTGCTATCTTCTAATCTGGCTCATTTTTCACCATGTTTCCTCTCTTGAATTTGTCTCCACATGCCAGAACTACAACGTTATTATACATCCATTCTACCAGAACCACTGTATCCGAGATCACCTATGACCTGTTGACAAGTCGTGAGCTTTCCTTTCTTTCATCACTTTACGGCTTTGATTTTGACCCCTGTTTCATCTTCTGCTTGACCTGATTCCTTCATATAGTCTCTCAAAGGATTTTTGCTTTAAAATTTCTGTTTGGATTTTTATTGAAAATAGATACTTCTCTCATGCACTACATCCCCAACAGAGTTTCCCCTCTCTCTACTCCTGTTAGGACCCCCTCACTTCTTTTCTCTAGATTCATTCCTCCCTCCATTTCCTCTTCAGAAAGGAACAGGGCAGTTTGAAGCATTGTTTTGATCTCAGTTTCAGTGTGTATACTGTTTCAACTGCATCTGATCATGAACATAGTTGGTCCTATCCTTTTACCATTCAGGCTCATAGCCAACTCTGTTCTGATTTTCTTCATGTAGAAAGCTTTAAATTGTTGTAATAAGCAATGTTTATAGTAATGAACTAATACAAAATTTATCTTTCCCAAATCTCAGAGAAGATTAGATGACCTTCCTGGCTAACCCAATGATTTCTCCCTTCACACTTCTCCATTAATCATATGTATTGTACCTTTTCAATCATATGTATACTTTAGCTAGCAGAAATATTACATAATATTTTAATCAGAAATTGTATTTTTTCCTCTCTGAAGAGAGCTTATGGAAATTGTCAGTTTTTTTCTCAGAAAACAATGGGCACTAGAGTATTTCAATATTGATAATCTTAATCACTATTACTTCAATGGTTTCTCCAGATTCTTTTGACAAAACCTAACTTCTATAATAAAATATTTACCCATTTATATTGTCAGCTCCCCAAGAAGTGGACAAGCATTTCTTTCCAAAACACTTTTCCTTAGCATACAAAATCCAGTCATGTGGGTCTCCATACATTTCATTAAATGTTATGCATTCCTTTAATTTGCAGTGCTTAAACCAGAAAGCAACTAAAAATTCTTGACATATGAATGAATAAACACTGCAGTAAACTCACTGAATGCACTATTACCTACAAACAAATCACTGTTACCCACAACATAGATGACCTCATTATACGTCTCATAAGTCAGAAGCAAGGGAACACTCAAGTATGCTAATTTCAGAGTCACCACAATTTCCCTTATGGAATCCAAAGAAGTTGTCTGTAATTAGTGGGAAGATGACCAAAGTACCTTTTCTTAGAAAATAAAAATATTCTACATCTTGACTGGATGTGAGAGCTACTCACATATACTTGTTAAAGAGTACATTTAAAATAAACATAAATCATATCTCAACTTAGAAAGTATAAAAACAACATAAAAAGAATAACAGAATAGCTATTATTTCCTGTGTAATATGATTACAGCATGTGTTCTGTGCTAAAAATATCACTAATGTCTTATGGGTAGAATTCCATTTAGATTACCTTTAGTCTGTTCATATCCTATGGGAACTTGAATGAGTATGGCTAAGGCAAATAAATTAAAATGTGTGGAACAATCTAGAAAATGGGAGTATCATAGGATGGACTCCTGGGTGGTCACAATACAAAATTCATGCATATTCTATACCAAAATATGCATAATATAACTGCAATAATACTTGTAGGTTTTATATCTTATCATATAAGTTCAGCCTTGTGACAGCCAGTAAAAACTGGAGATGTACTTTTATCTGTAACAGTGAAATGGAAAGATGGCTAAAACTAAAGAGGTCAGAACACCTAACCCGATTTTACTAGTCTTTATGAAAAGCTCAAAAAATAACCTCCTGAGGCTGAGAATGCCTTTTTCTCTGGAAATGAAGAAAGCACCATAAAAGAACACTTACTGGTTCATAAAATTCTAATGAATGTATTATTACCAAGTTTCACAATATTAACAGAGAGACGATGGAAGAAGAAATGAAATACATGAAAGCAAATTGAAAGCGATCATCAAAAATGCTTGAAATAAGAGCCCTAAAATTCACAGGTAAAACAATTGACGTTATACTACAGCCCAAATGATTGCTATAACAGCTGACATAAATTAAGGTGAGATTTCATTTTCCTATTTCCCCACGTATAAGAGACCGCTAACCTAAGTATACTTAAAATTCTTGTCATCTGTCAACTGTCTGGTAATTTCAAATATGTAAAACACTAAAGCAGTTATGTGACATAGTAAGTCAATAAGATTCTGGTAAATTTGATTAAATGTTGCATTCTTGATCATTTTTCATCTAGCCTCTAAAGCGAACATAAAGCAATCATTTTTATCTATGGTGCTAATTATCAGAAGTCACTCGTGGTTAAATCTCTCTTGTAATTATTTTACTTCTATAAAATCAAAGTAAAAGCCAAATAAGATTTCCATTGCTTATATGATGGATATCAACCATAAACCACAGCTGTCTCTAATCAGACCCTCAGGTAGGCCACTAACCAATAGGATCATCCCTTTTCCCACATCATCATCTTAAGAGAGGAGCAATCATTTCTCCTTATTATTTTATGGTTATTCATCCTGTCCATACAGTCAAATATGTTTCTAAAGAACCCAATAGCAGCGCTATTTCTATAATTAATTATCTCGGTGAAATTAAAGCTTATTCATTAGGAAAATCAAGATGAGCTTTTCAAGTTAATGGGTTCTTCTCAGAGCAGATGAAAGTTTAGAGAAACTATGAATACCAAGTACAATTTCCACATTCCCACCCCTCATCCACACCATCTCTCTTTTGGCCAAGATTTGTTATGGTGAATTTGTCACATCTAATGATTCAACTCTGATTACTCAAAGTTCACCATCACATTAGACTTCGCTCTGAGCTACAGAGTTCTATGGATTAATACAAAGACATCATGCATGGTGGGCCTCGCTGAAGTACCAGGGAAAACAGCTTTGCCTCCCTAAAATTCTGAGCTCTGCCTTTATCCACACTCATACCTCCCTTAATCATTTCACTCCCATGTGGTTCTTCCCCCATAATAGGTGAGATCATGGACTGTCACACAGAAATAAGCACGTTAAGTGTCTCCTTATCTTTCTGTGGATTGAAAGCCTTTTGTTTTCATCACAGAAAAAAATCCATTATGGCAGTATCACAGCTTATTTGTTCATGTATTAAAAGATATCAGTGTTTCTTCAGTTGGGGTTCAGAAAGCAGTATAGGTAAGTGCAATTGTTTGATGTGGTGATAGCTTTAAATTGAAGGAGAGTTGGAATGTATTTTCACTATGGAGATAAAGTTGCTATCTACATCTCAGAAGACTAGCAGAGACAGCTAGTCCTTTCTATAAAAATAGATTCTTAGTTTTATGTTTTCTTCCAAAGTGTTGACCCTAGTTTATTCAGAATGAGATCTGACTCTCAGTGAAACTGGGGTTTGCAGTGTGGAAGTTCTAGCAGTTATTACTATATGAAACCTTGTACTAATTCTGGGACAATGTATGAAACAATACACATTAAAAATTTAATGATACAAAGAAAATTTCTAATAATCCTGACAACACAAAAATTAGATATTTTGTATATGCAATGGCTGCATAATAGAGTCATGAGATTTTTGAGAGAGTGTAACATGAACAAGGCCCGGCCCTGCTTGTTTGTGTTTTCTGTCCTGCCCAATACCCCCAGCTGTTTAGTCCCAGAGAAAAATCACACATAAGTCTCTATAAGTTATAAAGCTTATAAAGTTATGATTGGCCCATTAGTTCTAGCCTCTCATTGGATAACTCTCACATCTTGATTAACCCATTTTTTTAAATCTATGTTAGCCACGTGGCTCAGTACCTTTTTTCAGTGGGGCAGATCACATCCTGCTGCTTCGGTGGTCTGGGCAGGAATGGGGGAATCAACTTCCTCCTTCCCAGCATTCTCCTGTTCTCATTACATCATTTCTACTTCCTGTCTGGTTTTTCCCTCCTATATTTCCTGCTTGGCCAATCAGCGTTTATTTAAAACATGATTGACAGAATACAGACAATTCTCCCACACCAAGAGAGTTCTGAAAATTAACCAGGCTCAGGTTCTATCCTTGTAATTAATTCAGAATATCGAGAGGTGAAGTGATCCATAAAATATACAATAAGAAATATCTTAAAATTCCCACAAATAATCAAACTCAACACAACATAACAATGGGAACCAACTGTTCAGAGGAGGCAGGCTATATAGCACATCTTTATTCTCCTTGTTAAAGCAAAATGCAAATTAACTAAAATGTAATGTTTGTACATTAGGTAAAGAAGATTAAAGTAATGATATTATTAGGGCATGGTGGTACAGGCTGTTAATCCCACCATATTAGTCACACTCAGGAGGCAGAAGTGGATAAATCTGTGAGTTCAAGGCTATTCTGATCTAAAAAAGTGGTTTCCAGGACAGCCAGAGCTACAAGAGAAATCCTGTCTCAAAAATGAAAAGGAGGAAGTGAAGGAAGAGAAGAACAAGGACGAGGAAGTGATATTACCCAGTATTTAGACATCTCTGTGAAATGGAAAAGCTTATATTTGTGGTGAAAGCCACAGATATATTACAATTTAGAAAACAAGGATTGACATTTGGTCTGGGAAGATGTCATAGTAAGTGTGAGCACCTGCCTGTCAAGGATGGAGTTCCCCCATTCAAATCCACAGCACTCATATAAGATGATGGGCATACCAGAAACCCCAGCATTTGAGACAAAAGATAGGTAAAGCCACAGTTTCCCTGCTCCTCCACTCTAACTGGGATAGCGAACCTAAGATTCTGCTTCAGGGAGAGACTCTTTCTAGGGCTATAAAGTGGAAGTCTGTAGAGTAGGACACCCACAGTCACTCTGTGACCTCTACGTGTTTTTTAAGAGATACATGTCCATTTATACTCAAGTACATTCACTAAATACACACACAAACACACACACACCATCTTATACCTTCCTCCCTCCAAGGAAAGCTGGTATTAATCAAAATCCTAAATATGTCCAAAATCTTTGAACCACTAATTTAACTCTGTGCCCTAAAGTAACATAGAAAGACTGGAATGAAAATTTTTGAAATTTACTTTGATATTGCAAAGTTCCAAACCATATAAAGTAGCAAAAAAGAATCCCACCAATATAGCAGCTATTAAAAACTAATAGAAATTGTAAAATAATGGCTTGGAAATATTTCCAGTGTTTGCAAAATGGATAGTTATAGGAAGGTCAAAGATTAAATAACTAACCAAGGAAATATAAATTCTGGGGAAAAAAATAAACATAACAACCTAAAAAGAGCAGCTGTCTTAATCTTAATTTTCTTTCTTCTTAGTGTACTTTATTAGGCTGAGTAGGATTTATAGAGAAAGCATTAGCATTGTTTTAAATAATGAACAACCACATATAATCCAATTTATCATGATTTTTAATAATAATTTTTATTCTATGAAATTATGGCCTAATGACATCATGCATTTCCCTTTTATCCCTTCAATTCTTCCTATGCTCTCTCTCTCTCTCTCTCTCTCTCTCTCTCTCTCTCTCTCTCTCTAACTCATGACATCTTTTTCTTTAACTGTTTTTATGTGTATGTTTGTTTGTGTGAGAGAAAAAGATTATATATAATATGTTGCTATATACAAATACGTTAATAGTTTTCATAAAAATTTTCCCATATGGGCTTAAAATCCTTCTGCCAAGAGCTACAGACTATCTAACTAAAAAAAAAAAATAACAGAAAAGAATACCAGATATGAGAAGCCCATTTTGAATTGTTGATCAAGATTGCCAAGACACTTTCAAAATATTATAGGCTATTGCTACTACCCTTGGTTGCTTTCCACTTGAGGAAAGCAAACCCATTCTGCTGAAAACGCCATTCACTTGGGATTGAATCCAAGGTGGATTCAACCTGATAGCCTCCTACCTTAAGAATCACTTTCATGGTACAGAAGACTCCCTACAAGCTTCCAAAAGAGGGGAGCAATCAATTTTGTGTATTTTTTGTTTGTTCATTTTTTTTAAAAAAAATAGTTTATAAATTCTGCATCTGTCTCAGTATAATAAAAGGTATATCAAATGCATGTTCCTTGTTTTCTCTGGCATCTTTGTCTTCGGAGACTAATAAGTGAGCCTCTAAAGTTTCACAGCAGAGCCTTAGATCCTGAGCAACCTGTCAGTCACTTAAATTGCTGATTAATTTTGGCTTGGCACCAGATCAAGCGCTTGATGAAATAATCAGTCATCTGTGCCTGCTCTAAGAAATTAGTGCTTGCATTTATTTATCAAAATGTCAAAGAGAGTCGTTAACCCTTCAGTGCTGTCCTGAGCTGCATACACCAACATGTCTCAACATTAATGGGCAATGTTCTCCAGTCAGGAAGAAGCCCAGTTCTCAGCCTGACTCCTTTGCAAACTCCCTTCTGTATTTTTCATTGGGGGAGCCTAGGCAGTTTGGATGTTCACCTTACTAAACCTGGAAGGAGGTGGGCGGTCCTTGGACTTCCCACAGGTCAGGGAACCCTGATTGCTCTTCAAGCTGATGAGGGAGAGGGACTTGATGGGGGAGGGAGAGGGAAATGGGAGGCGGTGGTGGGGAGGAGGCAGAAATCCTTAATAAATAAATAAATTTAAAAAAAAAAGAAAAAAAAACAATAAAGTTTGAAATCGAATACTGAGGTGACCTGTTCTGCACTAGTTCATATTGAAGTCAAAATATACACTATTTTTCCTCTTTAGAAAAATATCTTTAGACACTATGGTTGTTGCTTGGTGGCTGAGCATGTATATGCCCGTTGCTTCAACCCCATGTACTGAACACAGCACCAAAAACAATGATAGTCACTTTTTTAATGACTGGAATCATACAGTGGAAATCAGGGTGACATTCTAAAAATTGGGGAAAAAAATGAGTTGGATAGAATACTCATTGTGAGCAGGTGCTGAGCATAAACTGAGCACACTAAAATCAAGCCAGTTTAATATTTATGCATTAGTGTTTATTGAGATTAGTGTGTGCACAAAATTTTATCTCTGGAACTATAAAGAAAACCACTGACAGAAATACATGGAATTGGCAGACACAAATTACAGTCAATCACTGTCAAGCATCAAGATATTATCACTTGGAAGAAGTGATGTCATTCTCAGATAGATGCTGTTGTTCAGAGTTTCAACAGACACACAATTACTGCTGGCATGCATGTCCACCTCCCCAAGAATAATTCTGCCACTACAAAACCAGTAAAAATTTTACTATTCCCTCAATTTTATTACTTGTGTCTGAAAAATATATCTCATAACAGTTTGCATACATACCATAAAACACAGATATGCAGGTATAATTATAAGTAATTACTTTTAGAGTATATAGTATATGCTTCTATACAGAGTAAATTAAAATAAAATTCAATTGAGAAATCAATCACTACTTTCATGATTCTGAATGTATCAGTCCAAGAAGTAAAAGAGGAACACTCACTTCTAACTTTTATACATTTTTAATGAAGATTAATGGGTGAGAGTTGGAAAGAATAAATATAGTATGATAAAATTCCAGCAAAGAAGAATAATAAATAAAATTGGCTCTATTTGCATTTTTAAGTATCTATTATGTCTCAGACCTAGATCCCCAAAGTACAAGTTACCTGTTTTTATGGGATTTACTAACATTATGTATTATTAAATTTTCAGATGTTTTCTGTGTATTGTTTTAGACTTGTTGCAATATTTGATGTGTATATTCTCATATCCTGATCCTGATTATTTCATTTATTTTGTTTATTATATTTATTTTATTAATTTGAATTGTTTGAAGTTTTCCATAGATTCCTACTGTTCAGTTTCAAATTGTTGAGGAGCTCTAGGTGTATATATCTTATTAAAATTAAATTTTAATACAATTCATAGTGGTTAGAAAAGACATTTTGCATAATTTACACCTTTTGAAAAGTATCGAGATTGATTTGATGATCCATTTACAAAACAGAATGTATTTCTCACTAACAACCGCTCATGCGTCAGAACAGCAGCTGCTAGGTTCTGCTAGTTGAGAGGACATGATTAAAAAGAATGAAGAAGCAAAGCTAAATCTGTTCAATTTCCTTCATGCATGAGCTTGTCCCTAGCTGAAGTAGCAATAATAATATTCATGGCCAGCATAGTGAGATGTATGAGTAGCCCATGAACACATGAGTGAGCATGCTAGAGAAACCAAAGCAATGCCAGGTCACACAGCCTTGGCTTTGCTATGTGCGAGTCAAGTGAGAAATTCAAGTGGGCCTGCGGGCCTGCGTAGGAGCAGCTTGTACCATGGTAATAGCACTCCTTTACTCTCCTGAGAGGCTTAGGATTGATATATTAGAAAAACAACATCCAGTGGGAGCATCTTGTGGAAATCAAATGAGATTAAATCCACTGTCAAGCTATCTGTGAGTCATACAGGACACTGAGCAATCCAATACAACCTTCTTGAACTTTTCAGCATAGGCATGTCATAGTAAAGAGCTAAGGAAAAAGTTTGTAGGCTAAGTGAACTCTACTAAATATACATACATGTGTGTGTACATATATATGTATGTATGTATTATTTTGAGTGGATGGAGTGTGTGTGCACATGTGCATGACTGTGTGTATTCACGCATGAGCGCACATACTCCCATGCACACACAATACATGAAAATTAAAGGTACATTATCTTCTCTGGAAAGCTATATTTCAAAGGCTTTTCTTATTATATATACTAAATCAGTTTGTTTCTACTTTCAGAAAAAAATAAAACTTTTGATACTCAGTAAAGAATGAGGCTGTAGACCCACTACCCAAATCAGCCAGCTTGGTGAGCAGAGGAGCAGAGGGACCCAAACCTGAAGGTCTCTGGCGTGAAGGTTACAGAAACATCATCATTTATTTATTGTTATTTACTATGCTCCTGTTGGGTGGAGGTGGTCGATGCCTGTGCACATGGAGGCTAGGAGAGGGAGTTAGATCCCTGAGAGCTTGACTTATTTGTGCGACTGTCTTGTGGTTGGTGCTGGGATCTGAACTCTGGTCTTCATGATGTGCAGCAAGTTCTTTTAATCATTGAATTATCTCTCCAGTCCCTCATTTTTTCTTTTCAAGTCATGTCTAAATAGAATGTTCAGGCAAACACCTAGCATTCAGCATGGTCTCTTTCAGCAAGTGTGCTTGAAGTCTGTGAATTCACAAGGCAATAGCTCTGAGTGTGGTGGGGAGGGGGTAGTGACATCTAATTATACTATTAAATGACGTTCCATGGTGATGGCATACTTGCTAAATACTCTAAACCAACTTCAGCAACTGTAGCTATGAACTACTATTTATCTTGTCACCATCTATTGTAACATAATTCTGGGGGAGATTTTGAGACAAGAAGATGGCAGCATAAATTCCTCCACACTCCATCGGTGAATGAAAAAAATAAAGAGAAATAAAAAAGAAATCTCCCTATTTAGTGTGTGTGTGTGTG
>NC_022030.1:11735623-11757546 GCF_000317375.1 Microtus ochrogaster
TGAAGAACTTCTGAACTTCCTAGAAGTCTTGGGCGAAGCATGGGGATTCAAAAGAACAGTATGAAAATGGACACAATGCCTCACTGCAACAGATTGAAGAAAATAGTATTCTTGTGAAAATGCAGAGCCTGTGACATAGTAACAAAAATGCATTCATCGTTGTTGTCAGTCATTTTACTTTCACTTGGAGTAAGAAACGATTCCTTTCATCTAACTTGAGTCTATGCTTTTCCCTCCATAACTACATGTCCTCAACTATACCCACGAGGTTTTTTGTGCTACATTCTGGCCACTGGCTGAAGTACAGAAAAATCATTAGCCTTTTTCTTTCTCTTTCTTACATATTGATCTTAACAATTAGCTCTCAAGCAACTACAGGCGACGAGGTGCTGATATTCTGCATTTTTCCATTATTCTGAGTCCTTTTCTGTGTTTGATAAACCAAAACAAACTTTACTGCTAATAAAACACTCGTCAATAAATTTTCCTTTTTAATTTAAGGTCTCTGTGACTTACTGATAACATGATGCTAACTAATTTTTTAATAAAAGAAGCAAATGTTAACTATTGGCTTAAAATGCTATCTTCTTTTGTTATCAACAGAAATAATATTAAAACTAGAGCCAAATACAACTTCATGAAAATAGTTCTTGTTGATTTCTTCATAATACAGAAGATAATTATCGTAGGGAATGGGATATTTTGCTTGGTAAACAATAATTTTTGATTTCCACAAGCTCAATAATGGGCTGATGGTTGTTCAAGTAAAATATTCTTTCTTTCAAAAATATCAATAATGGGATGACTAAACTCATTAATTTCTTTTTTCAATTTGAATCCAACACATGCTCTCTGAAATTCAATTTGAATTCAACACAAACTCAGAAATCTGAAATTATTATTGTACTTTAGCTTTTTTTTCTAATGCTGGCTTTTCTTCACTTTTATTTATTTTTCCAATGATGGATGATTATGTACTTGGACACATACACATTAGCTATAGATAAAGTATAAATACCTAATTATAAATATACCTGCTTTTTTATATTAAATCTTCAGGTACATTTTGTGAAGACTAACTTTAATTTAAGTGAAAACACCCTCTGTATGCATACATGCTGATTTCACTCAAATCTTCTCACCTGAAATTTATTCACATAAATATAATACCTCTAACCTAAATAAAATACCTCCCAAACAACAACAGCTATCTCCCATAAATCATTTCACCTTCTGTGTCTTATGTGTCTTTATTTTAATACTAACAGGCTTAGATGACTCCTAAAATTGAAGTTTTATTTTCCATTCTGAATCATACCATAGGTAAGATTCAATATCATTACCTCACTCAACCCTCAGGATAGGTAATATGCCAAAATGAACACGCACAGTGCTACATCACCTTGAGTTTAAGGGCAATACAAGGGCGGGGTTAGCAGAGGAATGAAGAAATGAGCATTTGCAACAGGACTGAATGAAACTGGACAATTCACCACAGTGGAGATTAGTAGGACTCGGGTTTGCACAGGTCACCACAGTGAAGGTTAGAGGGCTGACAGCTGCACAACTTTACCCACAGATGATGTTTACCAGCTCAGTTCTAGCCCTGACAGAACTGGAAATAAATGAAAATAGAAAATTTACAATAAAAAACCTATATCCAGGAATTCCTTGTTGGACAGTTACGGAATGTCTCTATTTTGTATTATTTTTTTTTTATAAATTGGGGAGTGTTTATTATTTATTTCATGTATGAGTGCTCTATTGACTTTATGTTGGAATAAAACATCAGATCCCACTATAGATGGTTGTGAGCCACCATGCAGTTGTTGGGAATTGAACATAAGACCTCTAGGAGAGCAGCCAGTGCTCTTAAATACTGAGCCATCATTCCAGCTCTGCATTAAACTCTTAATCATTTAGTCATTTAAGTCACCAATGCATCATGTGTTGATATATTGTCTAACCCTTGGTACTAAAGATTTCCCTAACTGGATTCATGCATCCCTCTGAATGATCTCAGACATCTTCAGCAGCATCTATAAACCATTGCCAGGTCCTCAAAATCCTGACAGTAAGTTATTTCTCTTACTCAGTTACCACCTCACTTTTATTTCCATCACAAAACAGTATTTTACTGGTTGGGGGCATCTCAAACGACAGTAAATAATGTCCACTGGCCAACTATAACTTTGAAGTGCACGGTTGCTTTCCATAGGTTAATATTCCACCTACTGGAATGTTACCAATGTATTCTTCCTCATCAAAAACTTGTATAGTGGTTGAATTTCTAGTGTAGTTGACTATTGACCCCTAATAAAGTCATAAAAAGAATGACCAAGGACTACAGTCATACCAGGTGTATGAGGCAGCTAAAGAAGAGTGCGTGTCTTCCATGATTTTCCCACAGACATAAGGGGAGAAAGGCAATTACCTGTGAATGAATGATAGATAGGGTCTGTCCTGTGGCAGGAGACTACTGGTAGCCTTCTTTGTTAGAAACCATGCTAGAATAGCTTAGAAAGAAAACTAGAATAGATATTCATTTGCTAATATAAAGCAGTGTACTTGAACCTGGGAAGCAAGTATGCTAACTCTAGAATTTCACCAATCCCTTCTCTCCTCTATGTACAATTCCTAGTTTCATCCCAAGTCCTGCTGTCCTGTCCTACTACCTCCCTCCTCCTCCCTCCCCCTCCTCATCCCCATCTCCAATGGATCACACAGATATACTTCTCTGATCTCTCTCTCTCTCTCTCTCTCTCTCTCTCTCTCTCTCTCTCTCTCTCACACACACACACACACACACAAACACACAAAGACACTTTGCTCTATCCCAGCCACCAAGTCCAGCAGGCACTCCCTAAGAACCCACAGGTCAGGGAAGTATGTAGGCCAACTGAAACTATTTCTCTCTCCCTGAAATTTTCAAGTCTAGTCCCTTACTCTCATTCCCAGATCTGTATTAGTCTTTCTGTTGTGGATTCTCCTCATTCTCTGTACCTATAACCAGGGACTAAACAGATCCTGGTGGAGCACCCTGTTTCCTCCCTTCTGTGGACTCTCTCGACTTCCTTCCTAGTCCCTCTCTATTCCTAAGTGTTAGCCCTTAATACCCTAGAAACACATTTTACTTGAAACCCCAGTGATTACACCTAGTAGGATCCCAGAAGAACCTCTTAGCCAGCCTACCTTCAGCCATCACATTCTCTTAAGAATCAGAGAGGGAAATAGAAGCCAAGGAAAAAAAGCATTCAACCAACAAAGACAAGATTATGCATCCGCAACTTGAATTACAATCTTCCAAAACCCAGATGCCAGCATAAAACACAATTAGCAACAGCCAGAACAATATGTCTCCTCTAAAAAGTAGGCCCTGATCATTGGTACACAGCTAAAGTACAAGAAAAAGGCCTTAAAATAGCCTTTGTGAATATGATAGACGTCCTTAAAGAGAAAATTAATAAATCTCTTAAATTTAAACTGTTGAAGACATGATAGATGAAATGGATATATAAGTTAAAAAGAATGCCAATTTCAAAAAAATATGGCACAAAATATTCAGCTAACCTGAGACACTATGAAAACATAAAATTGAATAATAATAGAAATAGAAAAATAAACCCATTTAAAAGCCACAGAAAATATTTGCAACAAAATTCTAAAAGAAAATTTCCATAACCTGACGAAAGAGATACTATGGGGGGTATAAAAAGCACACAGAACATCAAAAAGACTAAACCAAGAAATAAAGCATCCTTGGCACACAATAATCAAAGCACTAAACATACAAAATAAAGAATTAATATTAGTAGCTACAAGGGGGAAAGACCAAGTAATATATAAAGGCAAAGCTATTAGAATAACATCTGCCTTTTCAGTGTAGACTCCGGAAGGCAGAAGAGCTTAAAAAGAAGTTATATAGACTCTGAGAGAACATAGATGCAAGCCTGGACTAGTATACCCAGCAAAACTTTCAATCAAAATAGACAGAGGAAATAAAACATTCTATGATAAAACCAAATTTAAACAATATCTATCTAGAAATACAGCTCTACATAGTGTACCAAAAGGAAATTTCCAACCTAAAAAGTTTAGTTACAACCAAGAAAACAAAATAAATCATCCCAGACCTGTGCATCAAAAGAAAAGAAACACACCACACACACACACACACACACACACGCACGCACGCACACACACACACACACACACACACACACACACAATAATGGTTTCAATTCCCTAAATAAAAAGACATAGACTAAAAGAATAAATGTCAAAAACATGTATCTGCTGCTTGCATGAAACACATCAGAGACACACATCACTTCAGAGCAAAAGGATGGAAAAAGATTATGCTATGTAAATGGACCTAAAAAGCAAATTTTGATAGGGATTTTAATATCTGACAAAATAGACCAAACCAAAATTATTCAAAGGAGATAGGGAAGAACACTATATTCTCATCAGATGAAAACTACACCAAAAGGACATTGCAACTCTTAACATCTATCAAACACAAGAATGCCCAAATTCAAAAAAGAAACAACCACAACTTAAATCATATGTTGACACATGCACACACTGATAGTGAGAGACTTCAATACTCCACTTTCACCAATAGTCAGGTCATCCAGACAAAACACTAGACAGAGAATTCCTGGAGCAAACTGATATTATAAACTAAATGGACCTAACAGATATTTGTGAAATGTTTCACCCAAACACAAAAGAATATACTTTCTCTGCACCTAATAGATTGTTCTTCAAAATTGATCACATACTCAGACACAAAGGTGGTGTAGGAGGTCCTTCTGTCTATGTGTTGCTTTCATTGGTTGAATAAAGAAGCTACCTTGGTCTTTTGATAGGGAAGAACTTAGGTAGGCAGGGAGGACAGAATTCAGTTCTGGGAGGAAGAAGGCAGAGAGAGAGAACTGCCATGGAGCTACCAGAGTCAGACATGCTGAATATTTCCCAGTAAGTCACAACTTCATGGAGATACACAGATTGGTGGAAAAGGGTTAAATGAGGATGTGAGATTGGCCAAGAAGAGGTTAGAGATAATGGGCCAGGTAGTGTTTAAATGAATACAGTTTCTGTGTGGTTATTTCAGGTGTAAGCTAGCTGGGTGGGAAAGAACAAAAAGCCCGCGCTACTTGTAACACAAAGGAAGTCTCAATAGACACAGGAACATTGAAATGACATCATATTACCTATCTTACCACATGAGTTAAAGCAGGATATTAACAGCAGAATGCTTATAAACTAACAGAAACTCACAACACATTACTGAATGAAAAATGGGTCAAGACAGTAATAAAAAAAGAGATCAAAAACCCTCTCTTACTGAGTAAAAACTATACAAAACATACCCAAACTTATTGGACACACTGAAGGCAGTTCTAAGAGGCAAGTTCATAGCACTAAGTAACTACATTAAACAATTGGACAGATCTGACACTATTAACTTAATAGTATACCTGGAAGTTCTAGAAACAAGAAGAAATCACATCCAAAAGTAGTGGATGGCAAGAAATAATTAAACTCAGGGTTGAAATCAGTAAAATCGAAACAACCATACAACAACACAATACAAAAAAATCAATGAAACAAATTGTTGTTTTTTTGTGAAAAAATCAATAAAATTAACAAATTTTTATACAAAATAACTAAATGGAAGAAGAAACCCAAATTAACAAAAGAACATAACAAGAGACACCAAAGAAAACCAGAAAATCATAAGGTTTTAAGTACCTATACTCCACCAAATTGGAACATCTAAAAGAAATGGGTAATTTTCTCAATACGTACCACTTACCAAAGTTAAATCAAGATCAGATAAGCAATTTAAACAGACCAATAGTACGTAGTGAAATACAAGGAATGTTTCCCAGTCAAAAAAAAAGCAAAGTATTCATGCAGAATTCTATCCAGAATTTCAAAGAAGAGTTAATGCCAATATTCCTCAAATTACTCCACAAAATATAAACAGATGGATTATTACCCAATTAATTTTACAAGATCCCAGTTACCTGGATACCCAATCAACATAAAGACCCAACAAAAAAATTACAAACCATGGTTCTAAACCAATCCAAGAACTTAATGAAAAGATCATCCACAATGATCCACAATGATCAAGTAGGCTTCATCCCAGAGGTGCAGGAATGTTTCAACATACATCAATTAGTAAGAATACATAAAAAACATACTGAAAAACAAAAACCATATGATCATCTCATTAGATTCAGCAAAAGCGTTTGGCAAAATCAAACAACCATTCATGATAAAAGTCCTGGAGAGAGTAAGGATACACAGGACAAATGTTAACATAATGAATGCAGTTTATAGCAAACACAAAATCAACATCAGCTTAAATGGAGAGAAACTCAAAGCAATTCCACTAAAATCAGGAAGAAGACAAGTTTGTCCACTCTTTCCATATCCATTCAGTATTGTCCAGAAACTCTTAGAACAATAAGACACTGATGATGTGAATATAAATTGAAAAGGTAAAAGTCAAAGTATCTTTGGTAGCAGATTATATGATAGTATATATACGTAACCCTAAAAATTCCATCAGAAAACTGCTGTAAACTGATAAACACTTCTAAGAAAATAGTGCAAATCAAGATTAACTAAAAACAGAAATTCACTAACCAATAACCAAATGGACTGAGAAAGAATTAGGGAAACATCACCTATAAGAATAGCCCAGGGCGATGGTGGCACATGCCTTTAATTCCAGCACTCGGGAGGCAGAGACAGGAGGATCTCTGTGAGTTCGAGACCAGCCTGGTCTACAGAGCAAGTTCCAGGACAGGCTCCAAAACCACAGAGAAACCCTGTCTCGAAAAAACCAAAAAAAAAAAAAAGAATAGCCCAATATAATTTAAAATACCTTGGGGTAATATAACAAAGCATAGCTTTTATGATGAAAATATTAAAATACTGAAGAAAAAAATGAAAAAGACATTAGAAAAATGGAAAGATCACCCATGTTCATGAATTGATAATTTAATGTAGTATAAATGGCCATCAAACCAAAAGGCACTAAATGTTTAAAATGTTTTTGTTTTATACAAAGCTACCTTCTCTAGGTTTCCATATTTTGGAATATCAGATCTTTAGGTATTCTTAGCAATATTTAGTATGCAGTTTGTTAAAAGTGGCTAAAATATGTAGACTTTTCACATGCTTTGACATCATTTTCCTAAGAGGTAGTTTAATCAATAATAATAGTGTTATACATATTTATGCATTATTTATACATATTTTTCTATGAAAATGGAAGACTATAAATTTTTTTCTCTTAAATGTGCTAAGGATTGTTCTAGGCCTTTGGGGCAATCATGAAAGTTTTCTACAACTGAGCTACTTCTCTCTACCATCACATTTTCTTTTAATAAACTGTGTACACATTAGAAAAAGGTGTATATTAGTTAAGAGACCACAATCTATAAAAAATACAAAAGAATATATTTTATATCTCTAATGTTGGAATACTTTATTGAGTATATCAACATATATAATTTCTTTTGCATACTAGATATTAGCTCTCTGACCTACAAAACTCTAGCATTATATTATGAAACAAAATAATATTTTGTTTCTGAAAATTAGTATCTCCTATCTCTCTAAGAAGAAATCAAAGAAAAATCATCTAAGCAATAGAATTATCACCAGTAAAAAATGAAATACATTGTTTGGCCTTCCTTTTCTATTAATTTATACAGAATTCCTAGATTCCAGGATCAGAAACATCTTTTTCTCTGCTAAGGTCATTCAGGTGAGTCAACCACACCTCTTAATTACCCCCTTCTGCAACTGAATTATGACCCACACATGCAACTAAAGTATAAAATTCTAGGAATCAAGGGGTTTTTTTTGTTTTGTTTTGTTTTTTGTTAGGAACACTAAGAATATAATCACTCCCTTTTGGAAGACATCATATGTTACTTTGTAGAAAGATAATTACAAAAATTATCACTTAGCTTCTTCCGAGAGCTGCCTGATACCTTAATACACCATGAAGTGAAAATTTTTTAATTGTCACTATTTTAAAGGGTGATAATTTAAGTAGCTACCTAGAGAAATCACATGGGCTCCTCAGTTGGCAAGACGTGATATCAGTGTATACCTGAAGAAGAATACAGAGGTTGTCATGGCAACACTGAAATTTGGAGGACTGCTGTTCAAATGGCTCAATACCTGGAATGTGAGCCTGATAATTTCAGCTCGCTGGCCTAGTGCAGGCAAGTTTGGGCTGTGCGTATGATGCTACAATCTATTGTTCTCAGAAAAACCCTTTGAACATTTCCAAAATATTACTGTCTAGTCAATATCAAGACTTTTTTATATTTTGTTTGTTTATTTGTTTATTGTTTTTATTGGTGTGTGTGTGTGTGTGTGTGTGTGTGTGTGTGTGTGTGTGTGTGTGTTCCAGTGAACTTGTGTGTGTGACTCTGTGTGACAGCCTGCAAGTAGATATTTGAGAACAACTTATGGGAATAGTTTTCTTCTTCTGTCACGTGTGTCCCAGGTATAAAAACCAGATCTTCAAGTTTCACTGCAGGCATTTTTACTCATGAGCTTATGACATTGATTGCTGAGATTACTTGAAATCTGATTTCACTGGATAAGGAGAAAAGACCAATTTCTTTAGTCATTGGTACATCAACACCATAACTAAAGAGATATTAATTATAGTCTAAAAGAATGCATACGTATAAAGGCATGCAAAGTTTATAAGACAAATATCTAAGTTGTCTTTTTTCCTAAACAAAGGGAGAGTAAAATATTTTAACGTAACTCAATTAACATGGCAACATTTAGGTACCTTGATCAATAACTTCCCTGAAAGTGCTTTGTAAGAGGTTTCTAAACCATTTGAGATACAGCTCATACAGCACTTTCACATCAACTTTCCTCTCAAAGCATCTTGAAGACACTAAGCTCTTGATGTTTATTTGGAATTTGTGCTACTTGATCTACCTACAGAATCTAGGAAAATAAAGTCTTCAAATGCTTTCATGCCAACAGATTTTATCCTCTACAAAATAATTCCCAGAACCACACTTAACAATTTTGGTCCAGGATGGACCTAGTCCCAGAGATTTCAAATGGAGCTGGAAAATTCCTGCCACCTAGTGACTTTCTAAGATATGTAACTTTTGAATGACCAATGGCATATTAGTTCCATTATGCTGTAACTTTTTTTTAGACCCAATATCATACAGAAAATGGTTGGGTAAGTATATTTAGAGACATTACCCGCTTCTAATACACTGCTACATATTTCTGAAAATGATTGAAAGAATTGAAGTTCCTGCAGTACCCCTGAAGGCTGAAAAGACAAAGCATTTTGACCTCTCTTGTGGAACCAAATAAGTTGGTACAATGCTTGTAGATCATGATTTTTAATACAGTGTGTAGTATATTTAGATTCAATATATTTCATGGATAAAACGATTGAAGTTTATCAAAGTTCTGCCATTTTGTTATTTAAAATTTTATTGCAAAATTTAAAGCTATTTAATCTAATGTTTTATCTAGCACAAAGCAAAGACTTCATAGTTTATTTTTCTTTATTTTCATACATATTACCTTAGTTAGGGTTTCAATTACTGTGAAGAACACCATGACCATAAAAACTTTTATAAAGGAAAACATTAAATTGGAGCTGACTTACACTTTCAGAATTTAGATCCATTATTGTCATGGAGGGAAGCTTGGTGACACACAGGCAGACATAGTGATGGAGAAGGAGGTAAGAGTTCTGCATCTTGACCCACAAGCAGCAGAGACTGACTGTGTTCCACATTAAGCCTGATTTGAGCATCTGAGACCTCAAAGCCTGTCCCCCAGTCAGAGGCAAACTTCCTCTAACAATGCCACACCTACTCCAACAAGGTCACACTTCCTAATAATGTTACTCTTTATGAGCCTGTGGGAGCCATTTTCTTTCAAAACCACCAAATCTACATTTGCATTCATGCTTCCTATAGAACAGTAAAATTGATATCAGTAGTATCATTGTACGCTTCAGGGTCAGAGGCAAATATATTTGCCTCACTGCAAAAGAGAGGGAGAAAGTTTGTTAGAGCCATAAATACTGGACAGCAGTATACCACCGTGCATGGCTAGACACATCCAATGGACATGAAAAAGAAGGGTGCTTGTTCATAACAACGTCAACAAAAGGTAAAATTTTCAAGATCCTCTTCTTTTTCAAGCCACTGTTTTTATAACACAGTCTTTGATTTCATTCTTCCATGCTTTCCTTTGACACACAGACATATTCACAGACATTTACTCCCCGATTAACAGATGAGACATTACAGCACTGACAATTTATGTGAGGCTGCACAACAGAGGCGTGCAGAACCATGTTGTCCTGATTCCAGAAGTGGAATGACTGTAAGGAACGTAAGCAGAAAATCTATGAATGGTTTTAACTACAGTCATTTAAATCTCTCCTTTCCTACCAACACCTTCATGTTCATTAAATATTTTTATTAAGTTAAAAACAATCAAGCAGTAAACTTTTGCAGTGCTTTTAATTAGTTTCACAGAATAACAAAGAACATGTGTTACCATCTAAAGGAAATTCAGTAACTGTGAACTAGGATTATATACTATTTTAGAATCTGAACATGACTCCCAATGTTTCTTTCAAACATTTATCTCACACCCCTGGCAACGAGTACAATGGGAGAGACAAATACCTAGTGTACTGTTAAGTGGATTTTAATAACCGAGGTGTCTATTAGGCAGTGCCCTATATAATAGCGCTAACTGACAATCTGAATAAAGTAAAACCTCCTGGGAGATGAGCTGAAGAAATTCCTGTAAGGGATTATCTTAATTATTCTACTTGATGAGGGAATACCCATCTTAAATGTGGGAGGAACATGAACTGTATACATGGAGAAAGCAAACTAAACACAAGCATGTATGTATTTATTGAACTGTGTTTCTGCTTGTGGATGCAACCCTCCCCCTGCAGAATCGGTTGCTATGACTTCTCAGTTATATTGGACTGTATCCGGGAACTGTGAGCTAAAATCTACTCTTTCTCCCTTATGTAGCTTCTCTCAGGGTATGTTTTCACAGCCACAAGATAAGCTAATAAGACATTCTGTCTTAAAAATTAGTAACCTAAGATCCATCTTAGGCCTGTATCATGATAAAGCATGAAATTTACACCAGCTGACATCATGAAGTTTTTAGGAATTGAAATGTTTTAAATGAGATTTTGATATATGTGTGTGTGTGTTGATCAAATCTATCCCTTATCTCTACCCTCAATTTCTCCCCATTGTAGAAAGGAAGCAGAAGCCACTACTTAGTTCCCAGCTGCTCAGACCTGACATAAACACAAACTATATTATTCAAATCACTGCTTGGCCCTTTACCTCTAGCTTCTTATTAGATAATTCTTATACTAATTTAACCCATTTATATTAATCTGTATATGTGGCTGTGGTTTACCAGGTAAAGTTCCCAGCAGCTGTCTCTGGTGGCTCCATGGCTTCCTTCTTTCTACTGGCATTCAATTCCATCTTCCCCATCTACCTACATTCTGCCCTGCTATTGGTCCAAAGCAGATTCTTTGTTTATTAATGGTAATCACAGCATATAGAGGGAAATCCCACATCACTCCCACTACATTTTTGTTTTGTTGTTGTTGTTTCTTTTTTCTTTATAAAACATTAAAAACAAGAGTTCCTTATTACAGAAACTAATCAGCATCAATTGCTTTGTGAATTCATGGTATATACACTAAAATCAATGAATTAGCATGTATTTCAATATGGGGGCTGTATACAAAGAGAAATGACAAAAGGACCCAGTAAGGCAGTATTCATGACTCTCAGAACTAAACAAAGCCTCAGTTCCTTCTGCTGTATTTACATTATATGCTTCTCTATTTCCTGGTCAAGATTCCTGAGCTAAACGGTTAGGGATTCATTTAGCTTTCTAACAAAAGAATTCCTATCTACAATGACCACTTTTAAAGGACTCCACTCCACAATGTTGACAAAGATTGCCTTAATGTGCAGCAGTCTTGTTATGCTGACTTTATGGCAAGTCCAGGAGGAACCCAAGAAATGGAACAACAAGGAACGTTTATCAAAGAAGGATCCTGGCTTTCTTTACCTTCTCTTCAGTCAGTGACAGGGATTTTGTAGGCCACCGTACTGTTCACTTTGTGGATTGTGGTGTGTGCGTCTATGCTCATTTGTTGTTTCTTTTTTAGTTGATTTTTGTTGAGCTCTCCATTTTTCTCTGCTCCCCTCCCTGCCTCTAGTGTCTACCTAATGCTACCTGGGAGTGTCTGGGTAGGGCACCTATCTACTGTTGAATTGGTAGCCTCTTAGAGGCAACACCCATAGAGCAAGCTCTCTCTCCTCTAGCAGCTGTCAGTTGCTAATATCCTCTCAGCAATCAGGAGGACTTCATGAACGCTTGACCCATCCATGCTGGAATTTGTTCTAACATCATGTTATATAAATCTTGTGCCGGCAGTCACAGCTGCTGTGAATCTATGTGGCAATGGTTCTGTCATCTCCGGCAAATCATTCACTGCAGAAACCCATTCTGACTCTTACAATCTTTGCAGTCTCTTTTCAGCAGTGATTCCTGAGCCTCGCAGGGAAAAGGCATGATATAAATGTACCATATCGATTAGAGCAGTCCACAGTCTCTTATTCTCTACATCTCAACCAAGGTGAATTTTGTGTGAGCTATCAGCTGTTATAAAATGAATATTAAAAATGAAGCTTTTTTGATTAGAGTTGAGAGATGTACGAGTCTATGGGTATAAAGATAAGGACTTAGAAGTTTAATACAGTGTTCATTTAGCAGAATTAATAGTGCTAGATTCTCAAAAAAAAATAGTGCTAGATTCTCCTGCCAATCCCATGACTGACGCTGCTACAGGCTTTCAGCCCAGTTAGCAGCACCAAGTGTGAGTTCAGTCTTTGGAGAGGACTTTATATATCCGATTAGAAAGTTGTCGGTTACTCCCATGACATTTATGTCACTATCGCACCCATTGGCATCCCACAAAAGGCCAGTTGTATCAGAGCTCATAGGGTTCACAGCTGAGCAAGATACATGACTGCTTTACAGCTCCAGTAGCCTGCATGGCACACCATCCAGCCCTGGGGATGGTAACTAGTAGGGCTGAACCTTCCAAGTCAAGATCCACTTATGTCTTCCCTCCCTATGAGTCAAATGTCTCTTTTTTTCTGCAGTGGGATCAAGTGCTGATAGGCACACAAGAACAGTGGCAACAAAATGTGATGTTGAACGTGGGACATTATGGAACAACCCCAAAAGAGGCAAATTTTTCCTTCTGGCACTGAGCTATATGCTTGATATTTTATGGTATCTAGCAGATGCATTGTCCCCGCGTTATAGGATAATTCCACCCAAACTTCTTTTATATGTGAAAAGGTCTATATTTCAAGAAGCTTCTATAGTAGATTTCCAAGTTGTCTTCAGAATTCTTCTGTATTAATATCTCTTGCCGTATTGCTTTCCTGTGGTCCACTATCATCCACCAGTTTAAATCTTCCTGTTCTGAATGTAGTTCTCTTACAGCTGAATAGTGCTCCATTGTGTCCATGCATTGCCTTCATCCATTCAAGCAAAGTACAAGTAGGCTTTTTCCATTTTCTGGTTATTGTGAATAGAGCAGGCAATGAACAGGGAGAAGGAAATATCTCCGTAGCGAGATATACAGTCCTTTGTGTGTACGCCCAGGAATTGCATAACTGGATGATATGACAGATCTACTTCATGTTTCCTAAGGGAAATTTGTGCTGAATTCATTGCATAGTGACTGCACAGTTTGAAATCGAGCAGCAGTGAGCAAGTGGTCCCCTTCATCAACATTCACACCAGCGTTTCTTGTCATTGTTTAAAATTTTAGTCATTCTGACTGAAGTAACATGAAATCTCAAGGTGGTTTTAATTTAAACCTTTTGGTAACTAACAAAGCTGAACATTTAAAAAGTATTTCTCAACCATTTGTATTTTTTCTCTAAAGAATTATTTAGCTCAAGCCCAATTTTTATTTGGGATATTTGTTTTCTTGAGGTTTTATTTGTTATTTTTATTCTTTGTATACTCTAAATGTAACCCTTTACCAGATGTCTGTGAGGAAAGTGTTTTTCCCATTATAAAGGCTGCTGCTTCTCTCAAATGGCAGTGCCCAGTGCTACAAAGAAGCAGTTTGGCTCATGAAATCCCATTTGTCCCTTTATTTGATCTAATGCTTCTGCTACCAGGGCCCTATTCATAAAGTCCTCTGTTGTGACTATACGTTGTTTTTTATTGTTTTTATTCTTTACTCTTTGGGGGTGCACCACCTAGCTCTCAAATAAATCACACATGGAGGCGTATTCTTTCTTATAATTGCCAAGCTTTAGCCTGACTTGTTTCTAGCCAGCTTTTCTTAACTTAAAATATTTCATATACCTTTTGCTTTTGGACTTTTCCTTTTCTTACTTTTGTATATCTTACTTTCACTCTTACTCTATGGTTGCTGTGTTGCAGGGTGGCTTGTCTCTCTTATTCTCTCTCTCTTTGATCTCACATCTCTTTTTTTCTACTTTTTTTCTCTTTGCCTGCCACCCCACCTCTCCTTTCTTTTGCCATTCAGCTCTTTATTAGACAGATTAGGTGTTTTAGACAGGCAAAGAAACACAGCTTCACAGAGTTAAACAAACAAAACATAAAATAACGCCACACATCTTTACATCTTTAAACAAACGTTCCACCGAATAAAAAATGTGACATATCTTAAAATAATATTCCACATCACTATATAGTAAAGATGAAATTTGTTTCGTAGCTTTTATTCTATCAGAGTTAGAATAGTGGATCTTATGTTGAGGTTCTTGATCAATTTGAAATTTTGTTTTTTGGGGGGTAAGATGCAACAGATTTCATTCTGTTACATATCTGTATCTAGTTTGATAAACACCGTTATTGAAGATTTTTAAGATTTAAAAGGCATATTCCTATAAGAAAATAGTAATGTATATAAACTGTTTAAGAATTTTTGTTCATAGAATATAGAGGTTGCAACATTTGAAGTGACATTTTATGCATACTTTATTTCTTATAAGAAATTTCTATAATTTTGGAGAAAAGAATCCAAAATGTTAAATTGATAGGTACCAGTCTGAGTAAATGTATTTATTTTATTCCCGAATTTCTCACTAATTATTTTTCATAGCAAAGTTCTATTCCTCTTATTATCCGATATGTTTTTAATTTTTGTGTGTATATGTGTATATGCATGGATGTGTGTTTGTGTGTGTATGTGTGTGTGTGCGTGTGTCTGTGTGTGTGGTAAATTACACCTGTTCTATCCTTCCTCATGTTGGTTCTTAAGTCTAAATTCAAGTCTCCAGCCTTGGTCCTAGGCATTGTTACCCTAAACTGTCTTGTCAGCTCTCAGATATATCCTTTCAAATGAAGAAACAAGAAGAATAAATGGGAAAAAAGTGAAGGAATTGATAAGATGGATAGAAGTGGTGTGTAGCCTCTTTATGGGGAGTTCACCTTTTATCCATGAGAAGGAATCCATTATTTAGGGGTTGACAAGTGTGCAATTCAAAGTAACATTTCCTGGTTTTTTAACTAAAATACAAAATTCTATTTTCTTATGTCTCTACTTCATAGAAATGTAATTCAATGTTTCTTTATATGCAATGTAAAATGCATCCATAACTGCTTGATATTTACAAAACAACCTATTTAAGAGTATTTGATTTCACAAATAGGGTTTGGATAAATTGTGAATTAAAGAGGAGATGCCTTAGGTTGTTTAATGAAAAATGAGAACATGTTTTGCCAATAAAATAAAGGAGACTATGAATTAATTTCTAGGGAATGATCCAAACAGTTCTGAAGCCAGAAGCAGTATATTCATATTCAGAAATGATTCTATAGGTAGCCTCAGGAAGAAAGGCAAGGATAAGCTTAAAACAAGGACACAGGGAAGCAATGGGAGATATTCTGGGAGAAATGCTTTGGATGTTGTCTATGATTAGGTTCTCAAATAGGTCGTCATTTCCCCCTTTTCTCCACTATAGCAGTTCCCCAAAGACTCATGTGCTACCATTTTCTCCTTTTGACACATTTTCTTTTACAGCTGTCATATTTATTTCTTTTTAATATCAAAACACAAAATAATTGTCTCTATTTGCTTACTCTAATCCTATCTTTTAGTATTCATTTCCCATCCCATTAACAATACTGTTTCTGGCACCAAGCAATCTTCATTCTAAATGCCAAATCTGAGAGTCACCTCTCAGTTTCATCTACTGCACAATCCCTTAATACAAGGAGATGCTTTCTCATGCCCTCTGCACAGTTTCTCACCTTGGTTTCTGAGACACCACATGTGTTTGATCTTGCTCCATCCTCTCTGACTTTATATCCCACTTTCTCAGCTAGCCCATTCTCCATCTCCTTCAATTATTTACATCCTATTGAATGCCACTAAAGAGATGGGGAAATGGACCAGTGGATAATATCTTTCCTTGTGATTTAAGCTTGAGGACCTGAATTCAGGTGCCTGGTACCCATATAAAAATCCAGCTATTACAGTGTGTCTCTCACTCCAGAAATTATAATCAAGACAAGCAGTACGCCTGAGCTGACTGGCCAGCTACATAGTCGGTCAGTTAGCTCTGGCTTCAGTGGCAGAGCCTAGCTCAGAAAATAAGGTGAAGAATAATCAAGGAAGACAGTGAATATCAACCTGTGGTCTCTAATTACATGTGTCCATGTGTGTGTGTACTGGTGTGGTACACACACACACACACACACACACACACACACACATTGATGTGACACAGTCCTTCAGCTAAGCTCAGTCATCTTTCACTGCCAACTCTTTAGCCACCTCCTTGTCATGTACAATAACACTTCTCTTGGTGAACCTCAACCATCTTTCCCCTGATTGGTAGTTCCTCGACTGCTTTCATTCCTTCCATGTCTTATCACATGACATTCTTTGGAGCTGAAAGAGTTAATTAATATTAGTTAATTATAAGGTTTCTTTGTCAAAGTTATCAAATAGATTCTCTTACTTTTAAGCAAAACAAAAATGGAAACTCCAAAAGTGCACAATAGCTTAAACACATTTTTAATAACACACATTTTTCTATTGCTGTGATAAGACACCGTAGCCAACACAATTTATTTTTCTAAAAGCTATTTAATACAGTTCTCTGATTCTAGAGGGTGGAAGTCCATGGCAATTATGGCAGAAAGCAAGGCATCAGTCAGACAGGAAGGCAGAAAGCAAGGCAGGCAGGCATGGTACCATAAAAGAAGCTGAGGGCTCATAACTCAATGCACTTGTATGAAGCAGAGAGAGCTAACTGAGCATGATTTGGACTTCTGAAACCTCAAGGTCCAGCCCTCAGTTATACACATCCTCCACATCTCTTAATCTCTAACAAATAGTTCCAATACCTGGAACCAAGCTTTCAACTACTAGAGCCTATGGTCTCCTCTCATTCAAAGCACCACAGCACACTGTGTGCCTTGTCTATAATTTCCTGAGTCTGATAAAACTCTGCCCACATCTTTCACATCTGAGACATAATTTTTTCTTTTCATGTTCTCTTCCTGTTCTTTCATACTAAATGGATTCCCTCTCAGGCCCTTCAAGAATCCTCAAGCAAATCTTTCACAGCTGAGTCTTTCCCAAGCTACAACTCCTTTGCCTCTGTCTGTCTCAGCCCACTTTATTTCTCTGTGTTGCTTTTATCAGCACTAGACCCACCATTTACTTATCGATTCTGTCCCCCGTTACAAATTAAACTGCATGGGGTTTTTCTCATTTTGTATTTGCAGAAATGTCAACACTACAGAGTGTAGAGACTGATAAATATTTGTGGAAAGGAAGGGACATGAAACCTGGCATATATTTTTAGCATTAAAAATGATAATAAAAAATAAAAGATCCAAGCTAGACTAAATAAGGAGTATTTTTTAAGAATTCTTTCTAATACAGTAAATTTTAATATTTGAACTTTATATTTCTATGATTCTAAATTCAAGAGAGAAAATTATTCTAACATATGCCTCCTCATTCTTTCTCTCAATCCAGGGTGTAATTCTTAATGTTTTGTATTGTTTTGTTTTTACTTCATTTTTTAAAATACATAAAGGTTTGAAATGCAGCATAATATAATTTCTTTACACAAATCTTTTTATTATGTTAAACCCTTTGTATTAAAACATGAGTGAGTCTCTCACAGCTTTACACATAGTAATTGTCTTCTCAGAGAACAAACCCACAGTCCTTACTGACATTAGTTAATGACCTTAGGAAGAACATATCATATCATTAAATTATCCCCTGGTGGGAATAAGAAAAGACACTCTTGCAATTTCTTGATTGTTTTATATTATAATCAGGACAACCATAATTATATAACTTTACTCTCAAAATTTTTGGTGTCTTAAAGAATTTTAGTTAACTAATTTTTAACATTGAAGAGGCACTGTTGGCTACGCCAAACAAATCATCAAGAGTCAACACGTAAAAGCAGTACTCATCAAAATTGTCCTGTGGCTCTTGATTCTTGCCAGATTTTAAGAATTTCTGTGTCGTGCAATGCATCAGGGACTTAGGTATTTAAGCATGAATGTGGAACTATACAAGGAAGTCACAATTTTCACACATTCTAGTAAATGTATTTACTTTGATACCATTGCATTATTCTTTCAAAATGGCTGTAAAAACATTTAAAAATCTTCCCTTGAAGGGCATTCTTTTATTTTTAGTTTTTGAAGATAGCCAAATATTGCTATTTATTACTGCATAGCAAACCATACTAGAACTGAGGTTTAAAACAAAACTTCTTATATGTCTGTAGATCAAATTTGTTAATTATACTTTATTTGAATTTTCTCAAGCCAGTATACAACTAATGAATTTTTACAGAGTCTCTTCAAAGTATATATGTTATTTTATTTTTATGCATGTTCTTCCTTATCCCACTGCCCTATATGCAATATCCATCCTGGTGCATCAGAAGATGCTCACTGAAAGATACAATGATTTGTAAAGCAAAGGATAACGGAACAATCCACAGCTTCAGAGAAGCTAGGTGAAAAGGAGCACCCTAAGAGGGATTCAAGGACCGCCTTGGAAAGGAGAATTTAATTTTGCTGTCTATCTTTTCTCTGTTCTTAAATAATTATTCATCATCTATTGGGTAAATGGGGGCAGGGAGGGAGCAGTAGAGAGGAGGGGATAGGAGATGAAAACACAAGGAAATTAGATGGTCAAATTAGGGAAGAGATGAAATAGGAGAGCAAGAAAAGATATCTTGATAGAAGGACCCATTGTGGGGTTATGAAGAAACCTGGTTCTAGGGAAAATTCGCAAGAATCCACAAGAATAAACCCAGTTAAGACTTTTAGCAATAGTGGAGAAGTTACCTGAACTGACCTTCTTCTGTCACTAGATTGGTGAATATTCCAACTGTCTTCATCCAGTAACTGTTGGACTCAGATGTAGAGATTCACAACCAAGCAGTAGGCCAAGCTCTGGGAATCCAGTCAAAAAGAGGGAGGAGGAAATATATGAGCAAGGGAGGTCAAGATCATGATGAGGAAACATACAGAGATAGCTGAACCAATCTCGTGGGAACTCATGGACTCTAGACCAACAGCTAAGAAGCCTCAACGAGACCGAACTAGATCCTCTGCATGTGGGAGAGAATTGTGTAGAGCGGTCTATACGAGGGACCCCTGGCTATGGGACGAGGGTCTATCCCTGGTACATGAACTAAGCTTGGTGGAGCTCATCCGCTATGGTGGGATGCCGTGCTCAGCCTTAATTCAGGGAAGGAGGGGCTTGGTCCTACCTCACCTTAATATTCCAGTTTTTGTTGACACCCCATGAGAGGCCTTACCCTTTGGGAGGAGTGGATGGAGGTGTGCTAGGTGGGGAGGCACGAGGGTGGGGCAGTGAGATCAGGAGTGGGAGGGAGAAATGTGGTTGGAATGTAAATCAAAATTTTAAATATATATATATATATGTATATATATATCAATAATTCTGTTATCGATTAACAAATAAAAACTTTAATACCAAATAAAAGGAAAATGTATTTGAATCAATAGAAAAATAAAATACAGGGTTTTATTTTTAGGCATAGTTTTGTGGGTTTATAGCATAAACTGTAACATTCTAAATTGATAAGTTTGTATCATTAGTTTTTCTGTTATTTGTATGATAGTGAAGGTTCTGTGAGCAAGAATACCATTCAATTTAATAAGTAACATTACATTCTTCTACTTGAATACTATTCATTGGCACCTGAAGGTGTAAGTCACAAACAATCCCACACGAGTTTGGAATTATGACCAATAGAGAAGCTATTTGTTTAAAGGGGAAAAATTTACAGATCACCGTACTAGACAACAGCCCTCTGCTCAATCAGGAAGGGAGCCTAGTCGCTGAAGAGGAGCCGGAAGCTAGAGCGAGAGCAGAGGAAAGTGGCCGCATTTTTATGGGAGAGAGACCACGCGCCCAGCGGGCTGGTATCTCAGCGGCTATTGGCTGAAGGAGCAGAAGGAGCTCCCTCAACAGGCACCATCAAAGCCTTTATTATGTAAACTATGGAAAAGAAGCCACAAATTGCATGATACAATTTCAAATGACTGGAATCTGATAATTATTCTATTTTATTGTATATATGGATTGCTAATGGAACACGAGTAGTGGGATCACTAAATTGTTGGATGAGTTTGTTATAGAAAGAGAAATCAATGTGGTGTCCTTGTAGAAAAATAAGTTCACTGACATGAAAATTACAGATTGTCACAATTACCTCTAGGGCGTGTTGTAATCCACTTTGCTGTGCTGCAACAGAATATATGGTGTTAAATATTTTATAATAAAAAGGATTTGTACAGTGTATCTTTTGAATCTCACATCTCAATATTGGATAACTCCATCCCTTCAGCATCTGGCAAGTGCCCTCTTGAGTGTATCACAGAATGTTAGATTATTTTTATCATTAAGAAAAAGGAAAAAAATACAGTTGCATAGTGAAGGAGGAAACAAGAAACTAGAGAGGAGTAATTATTTATCTTTTATAAATAATAACCCATTTTTTAGTGAGATAATCCACTTCCATGAGTCTTACCCTGGCCCCTGCCCACACAGATCAACATTAATTCCTTCATGAATGTGGTCATGAACAAATGAGTTTCTACTGGGCCCCTTCAGTTTAAAGAGCCCACAAACCTTTGAAAATTGTTATATTAAGGAAGATGATTTCAGCATGACTATTAAGAGACAGGTTAAAACCAAACTCAAGCCATAAAACATTTCAAAATCTATGGTGATGTTTAAAATATCATCTATTCTATCAATGATTCCACAGACTGGCAATTTGGCTGGGTGAATCAGGGCAGGCTGATTGTATTTGGGCTCACTTACAGGGCTGTGACTAGCTGCCAGGTCACCTGGAGGCTGTTGTTCTAATGGGGCTTCAGTATATGCCTGTCCCACCTGCCTCTTGTTTCCCAAAAGGCCAGCTTGTACTTGCTCATCAAGAGATGGCAGCAGTCCCCTAGACAACAGAAGTGTGCAAAGACACTTGAGTGCCAAGCCCAGTGTGAACTGGAGCACTGGAAATTGTGTCTTCTTCTGTTGAACAAAGCAAAGGAAACAAGGTAATTCAGGATGAAGGACCAGAAAACACACTGATGAGAGAAACTGTGTTGCAATTTTTTTTCAGCTGCCTCACACTTAGGATGTTTTCTGTCTCAAAATATTGCATTACAGTCACAGTCCAGTTGGCCTTGGAGCTCACCAAGGCCAACTGGACTGTGACTGAAAAAGCATGGGATAAAACCGG
>NC_022030.1:11758241-11762383 GCF_000317375.1 Microtus ochrogaster
TGTGTGTGTGTGTGTGTGTGTGAGAGAGAGAGAGAGAGAGACCACATGAGCATGCCTTTATTGACCAACTGAGTGAGTATGATCTTATTTCTCATTTTCCAAGTATCAATTTAACTGCTAAAACTTTCTCATGTTTAATCTTACCCTGAAGAAATTTCTTTGTACTTTGCGACTATTGAATTAAAATTGTTTTAAAGCGTAATTTAAAGTGTATAGAGTTCTTAAGGGATAAAGTTGTACCCTGGTTATGATGGAGGAGGGTCATCTTTCTATCTGTTGTTTCATTGGTTAAGTAATAAAGAAACTGCTTCACCTCTGATAGGACAGAAAATTAGGTAGGCGGAGTAGACAGAACAGAATGCTGGGAGAAGGAAGCTGAGTCAGAGGGTCGTCATGATTCTCCCACCAGACACAGACGCAGGTTAAGATCTTCCCTGGTAAGCCACCTCATGGGCTACACAGATTATTAGAAATGGGTTAGATCAATATGTAAGAGCTAGCCAATAAGAGGCTGAAACTAATGGGCCAAGCAGTGTTTAAAAGAATACAGTTTCCATGTAATTATTTCGGGTAAAGCTAGCCATGTGGGCGGATGGGTGCCAGGAATGCCCGCCGCTCCTATTACTACATGGTTATGTTTGTATAGACAAGGTTTAATTCCACATTTTACAGTAGTTTACCACAAAAGGTAAATGAATGAAATAAACAAGAAGAATAATTGAGTCACCTGTTTATTTTATTCTAACATTAAGCCTAAGGCAAAATTCTTTAATCATCTAACCTACTAACACATGTCTGCCTAGCCACACTGCACAAGTTTTAAATCATTCAGTTTGGTTTCTCGTCTTGCTCTTTTGAAGAATTTTTAGCTGTTATTTTAACCTTTTTTTTAAAATACCCTTTGTTTTGAAGTTACCACCTGTGTGTCCCTGCTGTTACCTGAGCTGACTTTTATAAAGCTTGGCAGGGATTTGCTCTCTGTCTTTAATAATGGCTACAGACTGTGCCTCTGTCTTCTTCAGTAAGCAAAGGGAGCTTTTACACACTTCCATCTGGGCTTCAAATGAAGTGAACAGTGCACATAAACAAACAATCATCATTATTTGGCCATCCCCAAGAAATTGGGGGTTGCTTGTAGTCATGCTGACCACACATAATAGAACTCAGATTCAAATTCAAATTTGTCTCCTCTAAAAAGATTTCTGCTACTTTTACTTTACACTTGATTTCAAAATTGTGAAGAGAGATGACTGAATTTGCTAACTCATTGGTCATGAAGTAAGAGATAAAAGTGAGGCATTTTAGTCACCCCGCCCCATTCTTTCTCATTCTCCATGCCTGGTTATTGTCCAATAATCCTAATTTATCTGAGCAACAAGTATTCATCAGTGTCTTTTTTGTCATCCATAGTAAATTAGTTCTCCTCTTTAGCAATTATTCTTTTACTAACTATTACAATAGAATTGTAATTAGTCTCTCCATAATTGTTCTGAATTTTAGAGTAGCACAAATATTTTCATTTCAGTATTTCATATATATCAACCATGTCGGTAAGGAGTTGGTTGGAATTTTCAATTAACTTTTACTATTGGACTTAAAATGAGAAAATATTATAAGAACATCACAAAACTGTAGAATATTTGGTGAGTAGCAATTTGGAAATATTTACTCACCCAAACTAATAAAAGCATAAATAAAAAAAGGTTTTCTTTTCTAAACTCAGGAACAGGTGTTTCAATTAAAATATCAACAGCATATTATAAAATGTATTGGTAGGATGGACACCATCCCAGGTATTTAACTCTGATTATGTAAATTCACCTGCTGTTAAGGCAAGATAACTGTTTATTTCCATTCATATTATAACATTTACAGACTGGCATTATTTCTGAAGTTTTGTGTACTATGTACCCAACACAAGAATATTTATTCTTGGCTCTTATACAGAGATTTATGGCTTTTAAGCCTAGGAAGAACATTTTTAAAGGGAAGAAATTTCTCTAGGAGAATGGATTAATACTAGTTAATACTTATGAGTATTTGTTATATTCTGGAATGAGCACTAAAAGCTTAGTACTGTATCTCATTTAATCCTCAAAATAACTTGCAAAGGAGCTGTTCCAGTCCTCAGTTAACAGACAAAGATGTAGAGTTTAGTTTGGCTAATTGTCCTTCAGCAAGAGAAAGGGAGAGTGGGGTTTAAAAGAAAATTAAGTGCTTTCCAACTCTCCTGCAGAAAACAGGAGGAGGTAACAACTCCTGTGGTAGAAAGTCAGATTGTACAGGCTGGAGAAGTGACTTGGAGCTTAACCATGCAATACTTCTCCTGCAAAGGGTCCTAAATTTTGTTCTGGACACCTACATTGGGCAGGTTATGACTGCCTATAGCTCCAGTTTAAAGAGACTCACTGCCCTCTTCCAGGTTCCTTGAGCAGAAGCACTTACAATACATATGCTCTGCCCTCACTAGTACACACACCTGGAAACACATATGCATATATATAATTAAAAATGAAAAAATATGTACACAAAGACTATTACACCATGGAAGCAACTGCTGCATTTAAAAGGAAGGATTTAGCCTCTGAAAGATTTGCTGAAGTCAGTCCTGCCCTTCTCCCTCTTGTGGTCCAGATGGAAGTGATAAGGATCTGAAAGCTAGAGGCTAATTCCCACCCATAGTTATTGCAGCAATCCTGCCTAAATACACCGAGCAGGTGTTTGAGTACAAAACTAATCTGTTCTATAATTCTCCATCATTGCCTGTGTATTGTCATAAATTTAATAAAGAATACCTTCAGTTTAGTGTAGCTTAAATTTAAATAAAGTACTTAAAGGGGATCAAATTATAAGTTCACTGTCTGTCCTCAAGTCATAAGTATGGATATAGCACATCTAAACTCTTCCTTTTACATGGCTGAGAACAAGGTATGTGGAGAAGTGTCTACAGTAATAGAAATACCCCAGTCCCACACAGGATAGATCTACAAAACACTCTTGTGCCTAAGGATCAGGGAACATTGCAAAAGAGGAAATGGAAAGCACGTAATAGTCAGATGATCAGAGTGTCTGATAGGAGATCATGTCCTCCTAATTATGTCAGAAGCTATACCCAACCACCAACACAATTGCATCGACTGAGATAATAAACACTGACAACAATAGACATGACAAAGTGGTTGGGAAAAGCCCATGAAATGTCAACCCTACACAGAGAACTATAGGCAAATAAGGAATGCTGAGAATTGGAGGAATAGTCTTCCTCAGGGAAGCACACACCTATTGGTTATCCAATATCAAATGATTATCCCTGAAAATATACAGACAAATAACTCTTTTCAAATTGAGCGGATGATACTTAGGAATCCATAAGTGAATAAACATATAAATATACAAATGCAATAAGTATTAATAAAAAAGAGGCCATAGGTTTGAAAGAGAACAAGGAGGGATATGTGTGAGGGCAGGTGACCCTGCCAGTCTGATCTGGACTTGTAGCCATCAGGGTGACATCACCTTTTAAGTATCACTTTCCTAACTCATAAGGAAAACCTGGTGCTATGATTTGCCTTTTCATTCTTCCAGTTGAACAAATGTGGTATGACTTTTGCCTAGACCTTGGCTTTGAACTGTGTTCTTCATAGTAAATAAAACTTTTTATTGTATATTGAGGGGAATACAGCTTTAACCCTTTCTTGTCACCTACAATCATAAATGTTCAAGGAGTTTTTGCTATTTCTCAAGACCTTGTGTCTCAAAGATGAAAATACACAGTGTATTTTGATGCCTTAGCAGTGCAGACAAGGAGTGTTGTGCTTTTAATGTGGTTTGACAGTGTTTGTGCAGAGGTCCTTGATTAGAAATTTGTCCCTCAATGGGGGTGGTACCTGGAAGAAGGAAGTAGTGTGTAAATTTTAAGAGATAAGGCCTGATAGGAAGCTACTAGGTCAATAGGGAGCAACCAGTGGTTGGAGTTAAGTAGTTCTTATGAGATTCTGGAGGGTTCCATAAAAGTGAGGGAGCTTAATCCCTGCCTTCTCTCTGGAAATCCATTCTCCCACATAAAAGCTCCACGAGGGGTGCACCCACCCACTGAGACAGTGGGGCTGATCCATTGGGAGCTCACCAAGGCCAGCTGGACT
>NC_022030.1:11762838-11772103 GCF_000317375.1 Microtus ochrogaster
GTCACAAGAGATGAGCCAATGCCAGTGTCATGTTATTTAACTTTTAGAACTTGGGTTAAATAATCCAGGTTGTAATGTATTCAGCTTTATGTGTTTCATGTATTAGCAGAACTTGGATTAGTTACTAGAAGGATAAAAATAGAAGGCAATAGTTAGCCCTATAGTTCTAATACTATAAAGGAGATGTTATAATGAGGAAGATGTCATAATGTGGAAGAAAATAATAGGAGTGATCCTGATGAAAGCTTTGACAGACAAAGATAGATAAATAGATGATAGATAGATAGATAGATAGATAGATAGATAGATAGATAGATAGATAGATAGATAGATAATAAAGTAAAACAAAAATTCCAAAGAGTTGGAATAGAATGTTTCCTGGAGAAAGGCAATGCTGACTATGACACCTTTACACTAAAGGACTAGAAATCAACACATATAAGACACAAATGCCAAAGTTTGTGATTTACCATATGGATATAAAAGCTATGATTGTAGCTACAACAAATATTGCCTCTGCCCACTATAAAGGAGAAGATGCACAAGCTGCGAAAGAAAGGCAAGCTGATGTTGAAATTTGTGAGCATATTCCTCTCAACCCAACTCAAACAGCAAAGAACAAGAAAACATGCACAGTGTTGCTCCTGTGATAAATTTGATTGACAAGTTTGGTTCTTGGAATTTTTGGAATTTGTGATTCAGTTTGAATGATGTGATTTCTTCTCAAACAACAAAGAAGAGTTTAAAAAACCAAAGAGCCAAAAATCAAACAAACAATGTCTTAGGCATTTACGTATCATTTCCAAGGAATGGTATTGCTGTGCTGTTCTCTTGAGTTTTTGGAAAATTACTTTATCAATATTATCAATTTGTGGCAATATACTTTTTAAATATATAAGCAATATTTTTTCTAGTGAAAACATTTTTTGCTCGAGTTCACCATTTCCACTGAAATAGTTTCATAGACCGTATATGACATATTTGCTTGTTTATAACAATGAGCCCTATTGGTCAACTTTTTACAAGAGTGAAGTGAGGACAGAGCTATTTTGTAGAGTAGTCACATAGCAAGAGAGTTATTACAATATAGACTACTGCTTTCCGTGCATCCATCTCCCTCTTTCACCTTCATAAGACGGTTTCTCCCACATGATAGTCCTGTCTACCACCCACACGTACACCCGAGTCTCTGTATTTGTAGAGTAGTCACATAGCAAGAGAGTTATGTTACAATATAGACTACTGCTTTCCATGCATCCATCTCCCTCTTTCACCTTCACAAGAAAGATCTCTGGTTTCTCTCACATGATAGTCCTGTCTACCACCCACACGTACACCCGAGTCTCTGTATTTCTGAGTCTCTGTATTTCTGTCTACCCCAGAAATGGTCTTCTCAGCCATCTTTGCAGCTGACCTTTGTTCTAGTGAAAGATTATTTTGTTTTCTTTGGGGCACTACAGACTGTTTAGAAAAGTGCCAAGAAATTCTCCTGACATCTGAAGGTGTTCCAGTGTTCTTGGTATTATTGATGCAAATTACATCCACTTTAAAGCACATTTACCACTTGCGTGTTCTCTTAACTCATTTTCAGTAGCGATTGTATGTACCTTTCTTTTTCAATTGCAAGAGATTTCCTTTTTGCTTCTAGTGCTGGAAATTTGTAGTCAGGTTGTCATACACACTAGACAAGTGTTCTAACACTGGGCTCTTTACTGATAGAGACTCATTAGCATAGATACCTACACCAAAATGCATACTAATTCATTGAAAAATTATAGGCAGTTGGCTCATGATGACTATTTTTAAAAGATATTTTTGTAATTGATAAATTTTAAATAAAGTATATAACTTACTTGTGTTCAGTTGAGAATAAACAGTAATATTACATTTGATAATTGTTTACATTTTGCCTTTGTTAAGTAACATGACGCTCTCAGAGAGATTTATGAATGCCAGATATTTATTATTGAAATTAATTGCAATCATAAAACACAGTTTTTGGCTTACAAATGACACAGTTCATATTTTAATTAGACTTAGCAAGATATTTATTGTATACATGAAGAAAGTAATAATAATTGGAAAAATACTAGCCTGTAATTTAACCTCTCAAATCAGCATCATAGTATTTAGTTAGACTCCTTATCACAACTGAGCTAGAAATGACTTTAAATAATTACTTCCTACAAAATATGCTTTATCTTCCCCAAATTGTATTATTGGGCAAAATACCAAACATTTTATTCAAAGGTATGGTAGTATACCTACCTCATTTTTATCCTTAAATCTTTCAGCAAAGTATAAACTCTGCAAGGACATAAATCATGTTCATTTGTCTCTCTTTTCATCCTGGTTTCCTGGGGCAACATTGGAATCCTGCTAAGGACATGAAGAATATCTGTTGAGTGCATTTATTGCTTCTTAGGGTTAAAGTTACTTTTGCTCTGTGTTGTCACTGAGTGATGGTTTCTTGTGGAGATGAGGAAAAGATCTTATTTTTGATTTCCTAAAAGAGAAATGTAATGGTATTCAATTTTTTGTAACTTTATCCTAAAGACATTTATCTTCATATACATTTTATATTTATTTTAATCGTTTTTCACTTGTTAGTTTGTATGGAGAATCTTCCACTTTTGTTCTTTACTGATTGACAGATAATATTTGAAGACAAATTACAGTTATAACCCAATTAGTTTAATGAGTAATCATTCAGAACTGTGTTAAAAATTTCATATCCTAAGGACATTAGTATTAATATAATTAAAGAGGTACAAGTTTGGTATCAGAATTTCTTTAGTGTTCATTTTACTTATCGTTGACAGAGTCATGAGTCACATTCTCACATTGTGTGTGTGGGTGTGTAACTCATAAAAGTAGGTTTCTATATGGTTTGGTACATGGCTTTCTTCAAACTTTCTTTGTGTTAATTATCCCTTTACCAATAAAACATTACTTTGAGGGCCATCAAAATGGTTCAAACATCAAAGGGCACTTTCCACTAAGCCTAGTTTCCTGGGTTCCCCAGACCCACATGGTAGAAGAAAACACAGAGTCCTGTAAATTGTCTTCTGACTCCCAACATGTGTGTGCACAAGCGCACACCCACATACCAGCACACACACACACACACACACACACACACACACACAAATCAAATCAAACAGAGTAAATAAAGAAGTGGAGAAATAATAAATGCAAAACTCATTGATTCTATTTTGACATTTACAATAATGCATTGATACTGTGTAGTTATCAGGTAAATGAGTAGTAGAAATCATTTTATCATTCCTTTAATTGGTTTTCTTCATGTAATTTAATTAACAAAACTAACTGATGACACTATAGACGTTTGGACATTTGTCATGGATGTATTTGAAAAAGCTTTGGATTTGATATCAAATCAAGCAAAGAGACCTGATGCAAAAGTTCATGGGCCTAGGGCACAGCTCAGTGATCCAGTGTTCTGCTTCTGTGTGTGTTCAGGAATGGGACCAAACAAATTCGGGTTCTCCTCCTGTTCTGGGGACATCTTTAGAATACCCTGGGAGCAGGACTTTGTGCTTCAGAACAATGATTTCCTGGGGCGACGTCATTGGCATACATACATACATTTTCACGCTTGCTGGGAATAGCATGAGGCCTCATTTTTTCTGCAAATCAATTACTTACCTTGGCCTCCTACCCTGAGTGAAATGATCTTATTTTCCCATCCAGGAAAATAAAATTCTACAGGTAATTTACTGATGTGTTAATTACCATTTCCAGCGAAGAGCTAAGGAACACTGCGGCTTCTCAAACTGTTCTTTCTTTGAACATGTATTTATATTTGTGAAAATTCTGAAGCATAAAATGCTATTAGCCTTTAGGATGGTTGCTAAAAAGGATAAGCAATACGCTCATAGTTGTTTTGTAATTAGTCAGCTATGCTTGAGTAAAAACATGCTACAATACCATATCTATTTATGTTATAGAATTTACATATATATTTATTTGAACACAGAAGAAATGCAAAAATATTTAAAGATTTATGGATTAATTCAAAAATTTCAAAAAGAAAAGAAAAGGATTTCTCCACCTGATACCACATTGAGTATTGAACATCGGGTTTCATCTTCATAGATCCCTATCACTAAGTTACAATCTGAGCACCACCTGATTTTTTTTGTTTCTTTAGCTGAGACCACAAAAAGCTGCTCAGGGCAACCTTAAATTCATTGCTCATCTGACTAGATCTTGAACTCATGAATATCCTGCCTCAACCTTCACAGTACCCAGGGTTACATTCTTGTGCTACAAAGGTCAGCTAAAAGGTTTTTCTATTAACTATCCTTTCTTCTTTTTTTTTTTTCATTTTTTTTCCAACTTGGCTTGCTGCTTTCTGAGCATACTGCAGCCATTTCTAACATTTTCCCATTTAGCTTTCTCTCTTTTGCACTACACATAGATGAGTGCAATTCATCCTTCAAGGCTTACTTTCCCCTCCCTCTGTGAAATCCATCCTGATTTCCCTGCTGGCTCTGATGTCTCATTTTGTGCCTTGCTCAAGGCTCTCATAATTGTGGGTCTCAGCCAGGGCTCTGGATTTTTGCTTTGAGCTACAGTTGATGATTTACTTGGCTTATGCCTTCCCTGGCTCTGGGCTCAGTGGAGAGCAGGAGCTTTGCCTTCCCAGTGTGTTCTCTGTGGGGGACGTGGTAAATCACAGAGCTTTCTGTTTGATCTGTTAACCTAAACTCCTTTTTCACTATTATCAGTCTCAATGTTTTATTTCTAGTTTGCTGACTGTTCCCTGCTACCCACTCATTCAATTTTTGTCTCTTTCATATAGATTTCTATCACAGTTATTGTTCATCCTCATTTTTTCCCAGACAGAAGCCAACTTATTGTATTTAATTCCTCCATCTTTATTAACTTACTTGGTTATACTGTTTCTTCCTGAGTATAACCAGAGAGACAAAGTTGTTAAAATATTTTAATACTTTTTCTCTGTACTCCATACATGAGGACCAGCCATCAATTGATTTAGTTGTTTTAACAGTTATTGAGAGCTGCTCGATAAAATACATGTTTTACTGAATACCTTAACTCTGGTGCAATTTAGAAAGCTCAACTTTAATGCCAACAAAGAAAATTCATCATCTCCTTTAAACCACTCTTCTTGACACTATTTCTTATATACCAATTAACAGTATCAATAAAATAATAAGTAGAATAAAGAATATGAACTCCACTAAAAATATACATAAATACAGAAGAAAGGGCTAATAAAAATATGCCAATAGTCAATGTCTGAGTATACATATTTTGGTAATTATAATTGTACTCTCTCTTCTTATTAATGTTTCCCAATAAATTAAAAATGGTTTTTCTGAGTCTTGGTGGGACAGCAGGTTAGGTGATGTATATGGTAAGACAACTAGATGAACTAACTATACAGTCAAGCTGAGCTGCTAGAAAGCATGACACTTAACTAATCAGTCAAGCCCCAGGAGGTACTCTCTGGCCAGATGGCACCACTGTTGACTTTAACAATTGAACAGGGCTGGAGAGCAGACACTGAGGTCAGATGGAGTCATCACTAGAGATAGATTAGTGTAGCCTCATTGCTCTGTAAAAAATGCACAGTACATTTGGATCTTCTTATGCAGGGCATTCAAATATGTTTTGAGTCTGATCTGAGCATTGCTAAAGTCCCAGGTATAGCTCGATTAGCCTGTGTTCTTTGCCAAATTTGCAATTGTGACCATATTCCACTATGGGTGAAACTGTGGCGTACCATAGGAGGCTGTTCTTGGAAGGCAGTTACCTAGAGATCTAGGTCATGTGAAACCTCTTAGGAGCAGCCCAGTCAGTTTCATGAGTAGGCTAAGCTATTAGGTTCCACCTCTGTTCAGAGACTACTTTAACGTAGACTAAGCTGCCCCAAGAATTGTGTGCCCATCATTGAAGGCTCTGACATGTTTCCTTGGTTTCTTTCTGACCCCAAGGTAGTCTGGTATTCCCTGTATTTCTCTTGAAATGAAACAGAAGTGGACTTCCTGGGAAATATCTAGAATGTTAGATAAGTAGTTTATTGACCTCAGATCTCTTAGTCTGGAGAAACTCTTGTGCCCTTGGAACTTTCTGTGTAGGATTGTGCCAACTCGTAGAGGAGAACATGGTTAAAACAAGGGAAATTGTCTCACTCTCTGAATGAGTTTTGTATTCTATTCTGTTCACCATATTAGTGCCTCTGGCTTCATGGACGTTTCACAGGGTGGTTTTGTCTGTGGATAGCTACTGGAGGAATTTTCTGTGGAGGATACTAAAGCCTAAACTTCCTCCTCTGACTCAAGACGTTCCCTTTGATGGCAACACTGTTATGAATATATAACCTGAAACATGAAGCATTGGGGCTTGGTTATTATGAAAATAAAAAAAGAACAGTGGGGCGAATCCAGATGTTCAGATTCTCTAATTCTTTAGGTGCATCATCACACGCCACAGCAGGTGTCTAAACAAAGAGTACATGGCCAACGCAAATCAGACTACAGAATTCCAGAAGTGTGTGTGTGTGTGTGTGTGTGTGTGTGTGTGTGTGTGTGCTTTTTGTTTCATTTTGTTTTGTTTTGGTATTTTTTTATTGAGTTTTGCTTGTTTGTTTTGATTTTGTGGGCATTTGTTTTTTTAGAAAAAGTGAGAGAGCGAGAGAGAAAGAATATAACATTCAGAGGGTAGAGTGGTGGGAGAGGATATGTGAAGATCTGAGGAGAGGGAAAACATGATTAAATTATATTGTATAAGATAGGTACATACATACATAATGTATATGTATTCCACTTAAAAGACTGAAGAGATGACTCAGAAGTTGAGAGCATTGGCTGGAAAAAAAAAAGAGTATTCAGTTCTTGTAATGAATTTCTAACCAATGATGTGAACTAACTCTTTAAGGTTTAGTTCATGTTCTACGCTACATATAATATTTGTTAATACATTGGTCTTCAGAGCTGTCTTTTTTTCCTCAGAACTTAAGAATTTTAGAAATGGACAGAAGCTTAGAGCTTAGACCACACAGGGCAATCACTTGTCCTCATTATAACTTCATGAGAACTGGGGAACAATTCCTTCCCTCTGTAGTAAACACAGCTAGAGCAGATGGTTTGGCAAGTAAAGGTGAGCTAATTGTTGGCTGCCAGCAGCCACTTGGCCAGGAACAGCTGTACCAAGCACAACAGGCAGGACACAGCTTGTTCTGATCTCATCTTGTCTTCAAACATGATTTCATTTCTCCTTGCCAAATAATGTATATGCACATACAATATACATAGTATTATGGTAATTTCTGAAGCTCAGAAACACAGTTACCTACTTCCTTGGGTGAACCCCAGAATCTACAATTGGCTGTCATCAATGAGTGAAGGATAGTCATATTAGAATCACTAAATGTAAAAATATCATGCTATCAGAGAAAGTGAAATATAAATTGAGAAATGACTAATATCTGAAGTAGATGTGAATGAAGATAGAGGGGGGTTAAGTTCATAAGACCAGTGAAATGAGCTATTTTTCCACAAGGTGCTTTTGGAAAAAGAGCTTTTGGGAAATGTTACAAGGCAAAGGAAGAGGAATCAGATTAAGAAAGAAAAACAGTCCAAAGAGAAGGACAAGCTGAATATTTCTGGCCTGTAAGATAGGAGGGAGGCTTGCTATTGTAACCAGAGGAAAAAGATCTGCTCCTTGGCACAAACAAAAAGCTTCAGATGCTGTGTCCACATAGTGAGACTTAAAAAGGACAATAAGAGAATATGGATGGTGACTATGATACGAGCACTAGGCAGAGGCGTGAGTATTTATGTAATCTGAGAAGTTTGTACCACATTTGGAATATTCATAAACAATCTTCAGGCTGGGTCACCTTATTAATTTAATTGATTTGAATAGGTAAATACCATATATATATGAAATTAACTCATTTTAACTATTCTTGTAATTTGTGTTTTGTTTTTTTTAAATCATGATAATTTTCTAATTTTATCAGTTTACTATTAGAAACACCATGTTTGAAGACAGCTTCTATTATTAACCCAGCTACTGAAAAATTAAACTAGAAACATTTCTTATATGTGACCTTAGCCCATTTTTGGAGCAACATGTCATAAAACACTGATTCATCAGCACAAAGAGGAACTATATTAGAAATTTGTAAAATGCTGTGGGATAATGCTCTTGTGCACTATAAAGACTCGTCACTCATATTGGCTTAATTAAACGCTGATTAGCCGGTAGTCAGGCAGGAAGTATATGCAGGGCAAGCAGAGGAGAATTCTGGGAAGAGAAAATCCCCCAGAGATAAAAACATATGCCAGACTCAGAGGAAGCAAAATGAAAATGCCTTACTGAGAAAAGGTACCAAGCCACGTGGCTAAGCATAGACAAGAATTATGGTTTAATTTAAGTTGTAAGATCTAGTTAATAATAAGCTAATGGGAGCTAATAGCCCAAACAGTTTATACTTAATATAAACCTCTGTGTGTTTCCTTGGGAATGAACGGCTGCAGTACCAGGGCAGGACAGAGACTTCTGTCTACAGTAGTATTTTTTATTTAGGAATATACATGAAAAATTTTATTATTAAGGAATACATAGTTGGGGATGTGAGAAAGATCTATAGAGAAATTAAGGAATTATTTTCTAGCAGGTAATAAATTTGGCTGAGGCACATGGGTCTTTGTAACGGCGTAAATGAATGCAGACAGATTGTAAAAATATATACAGCTTTAATGGGGGAAATAGACTTACAGAACCACCGTTCTGCGGAGACCAGGAAAAAAGAAGCAAGCGCTGCAAGCTCGCTAGCCAGATTTATAGGTAAACATTAGCCCGAGGTGAACACGCCCCCTAAGGGGCTGGATTTATCCCTACAGGTCTTTATGCTAAAAAAGTATCAATGTTATTAAGAAAACCCATGTGTTAAATAGATGAGGTAGATATGTTTGTGGGTTGGAAGGCAGCATATTAAATATAGCTGTTCACCCAGAATTTACTTGTAGATTAAATGTAATTGCTTATGTAATTTTCACAGTTTCTATAATCTAGACTAGCATGCTTTGAAACCTATACTGAAATCATTAGACCTTAGGATTGAGCCTATAATTAGTGATCCTAGAGAAGCTAAATAAGAAGGTGAATCCAAAGACAAACATATAGGCATCCTCCTGAATATTAACCTTCATCAGGTGATGAAAGGAGACAGAGACAGAGACAGAGACCCACATTGGAGCACCTG
>NC_022030.1:11772542-11827763 GCF_000317375.1 Microtus ochrogaster
AAAAAAGCAATACTGGCAAAAAAAAAACAATAATTCTCTTGGAATTACAGGCTTACTTAATATACTGCCACAACAATCAAAAGTATATGAAATTGCTAGAGACATGGACACATGGATCAATACAATAAAATAGAAGATGTAAGAAAAGGCCCATACAAATCTTCAACCGACTTTTGGCAAAGGTACAAAAGCAATTCAGTAATGAAAGAAAAGCCTTTTGAAAAAGCAGAATAAGAACAATTACATGCCTCTAGAAAAAAAATAAAAAGGCATTAGCTCATACATTACTCAAAAATTAGGTCAAAATGACCATGACTTAAATCTGAAATACACTACCAGAAAGAAAGAGACAAAGAAAGGAAGAAAGAGAGAGAAAGGAAGAAAGAAAGAAAGAAAAAAAGAAAGAAAAAAAGAAAGAAAAAAGAAAGAGGGAGGGAGGGAGGGAGGGGAGAAAGAAACTGTAAAAGAAAGATATTCAGAGTCTAGGACAAGAAGTATGCTCTTACCTATCTGTCATCAAAAGCAGAATTGTTTGACAGTTTTTGTTTCTGAGACAAAGCTTGCTGTTTAGTCTGGCCTGTAGCTACTGGTTCATGACAATTCTCTTGACTCAGCAATCAATCTTTATAAAAAGAAGAAGGAAGACAGTACTTCATAAAATTTAAAGCTGCAAAACTTTTGCTCCAGGTGATTTTCATTAGTACTCTTTCTATACATTTTCAAAGTTGCTCAGGAGGCAACAAAGATTTCTCTATGTATCACATAATTAAAAGCATTTTCCCAATGAAATCCTCATCTTCAAGATTTTTCAATTAATATTTCAGAAGCAATTTACCTTGTGAGCTATAAAATGATCAAAGACAGCTGTTGAGAAAAAGAATTTTTACAAGCTTTATTGTTCTTTCCAGGCAGACAATTTTACTCTTTTCCTACCTTTAGCAGGAGTTTGGATAAAGACTACTGCGCAGGTGTACATCGGTCATTCTTGAATAGAGTGGGATCACATGTGGATTTGATTATTTCAGTTGATCTCAAGAGTCTCTGGAATCTATGTAACTCATTATCTGAAAACTCCGACATCTAACAAGTGACAGTTCAGCAGTCAGCACACAATATCACACTCTGATTTACAGCATCCTAGGTCAAAAGGCATAAATTTATCAAATTGATAAAAAAAATAAACAGAAGAGCCACTGTTAGAAAGTTTTTAGTTCTGTGTCTATTTGAAGAAAAACTAGGTTTACAGATATAACCACCAAGTTTAATAAGTTATTACTGCATAATGATCTTGTTTAGCCCTAAAAGGGTGCAAATCTTCTCACTTTTATAGCCCTTTGAGATGGTGTGTTAATACAAAAGAATGTGTTTTTATTTAAAGGAATCAAAAAACTACTTTTTCCTTGTGTTGTTTTTGTTTATTTATTTGTATATTTGCTTGCTTGCTTATTGGTAGGGGAGGTACTAAGAGCTTCCACAGTAATAGCATCATTCAGTAGCTGATGTTGTTTTGCACATGCCATTAAACTACTCCCATTATTTTTGAAATTGATGTGGAGACAAAATATATATACTTTGTTTATTCTTCCTTTTAAATTGCTTTCTGAAAGGAAAAGTGAAAATAAAAATAAATTTGTTTGTGACTCTAGACGTACAGAAATAATGCACTTTTCAAGGATCATTAAAACCTTGGACCTTGACTATACCTAGATTGTTAGCATCAGAGTGACAATCTACAGCACCTTATGCTTAGGGGGAAAAAGGGGGTGATTTTTGCCTTAATTTAGAAAACCAGAATTTTTATTTATTTTATTTATTTATTAAAGATTTCTGCCTCCTCCACGCCACCACCTCCCATTTCCCTCACCCTCCCCCATCAAGTCCCCCTCCCTCGTCAGCCCAAAGAGCAATCAGGGTTCCCTGCCCTGTCTCAATGGGTTTTTGATCCTACTGCACATACTGGCTTTGTGGGAGCCTAGGCAGTTTGGATGCTCACCTTATTAGACCTGGATGGAGGTGGGTGGTCCTTGGACTTCCCACAGAATTTTTATTAAAGGCAACATCAACAGAAAACCTAAAGATAAATGCCTTTTCTTAGGCAATTTAGAGTTATTTTTAATACTAGAAATCATGGAAGTCACCAATACCAAACAACCAAATTGATTTTTTAAGAGTCCGATTTCATCTTCAGTTACAAAGGAACTGAAAGTATTCTTTCAAAGTCATAATATGCAATGTAGCCTGTTTTGGGGTTTTTTGTTTTGTTTTGTTTTCTTTTCTTTTTTGGACCAACAGCTCCCAAAATATTACTTGGAGTTTTCTTAAGTATGAAAGTATGGCCTTAGCTTAGATTTGTTCCCTAGTAGCTCTTAAGACTTAAATTATTGTATTTATATTAATCTACATTCCATTGCATGGTTTGCTATCTCTCTTCCACACTGTATGTCTGACTTCCTCAGTATCTAACTATAAATCCCCCACCTCACAGATTCTTCCCAAGTTCCTCTCTCACTCCGGAATTCCCACCTATCCTCTATTGTCTAGCTATCGGCTGTTCATCTCTTTATTTGGCCAATCTTTCTTCCTTAGGCAGATGAGGTAAAGCAGAAACATCTTCACAGTGTACAAAAATGTAACACTTATAATGTTAACTCTAGCAGACTATACAATTTAGTCAAAAATGGACCATTTCACAATTATAGTGGGACTTCCATATTCCTTTCTATCATCAATATTTCTTTTGTTTATAAAATTCCATGCAAGAAAGAAAAGGGACTCAAAAGAGAGGAAAGCTAAGCCAAAGTCAAACATTAGACAATGTATTCCAAAAGGAAATCTCTGACCTTGAGAACATTTTATGCCTGTGTTTATATGCACTATGGCAGCCATACACAGAGTGAGCCTGCTGACATGTAAGTTTGCCACATGCCCAGTCTCCTTCTTTAGTACCTATTTGTTAATGGCTTGAAATTGGCAGGCAATCTGAGGTCCACACTCTCTTTGATACTCTTGCTACAATGGCTTGTTGTTTACAAATGAGTGGTAATATGGCATTAAAGAAGACAGCAGTCATAAAAGCTAGCACTGAGAGTGTTATTTAGGCTGACTTAGTGAAGAGGTCTCAGTTGTACTTGTTTGGCCACTGGGTGCTCTGTGAAATCCAGTGATAAACTTTTCTTTTTAACCTTGGTTAAAAATATGATTGGCATGTCTGCACTTCTCTGATACCACTTGTGACTTCACAGAGAGAAAAGGAAGCACATACATTTGGTTTCCATAGCAACATCAACCTGCAAGCTACCCATGACAAATATATTAATACCATGCCAAAGGCATCCCAATTCCTAATTCATTTGCAGACAATATGCTGAAACCCGCATGAGCAAGTATTTTTCCCTCAAGTAAATATAAGTTTTCTTGTTATTGGTAAGCCTTAAATAATTAAATGGAAACAAAGAAAGTAAGTGTCATAATTGTTATAAATCTGACACAAGAATTAACTATAGCAATTTTCTATTTTTCACCTTAACTCTGTATAATTTAATGTAAGTAATGGTTTCAAGTAAAATAATAATTTGAATAGAGGAAATTAACTGTTTTGAAAAAAATTCAAATTTACACATTCTAAAAAGTTAAAGTGTTGTTAAATTACTTATATTTTAATATTGCTTTGTGACTATTTAGTCACTATTTTGCTAAGGAAATAATTTCTAGTGTTTTATTGAGAATTTTTTGCATCCATATTTATAAGGAAGATCAGCCTTTAATACTGTTCTCTTGTTGGGTCTTTGGTTTGGGTTTCATGGTAATACTGGATTTGTAAAAGTAATTTGGGAATATTATTTTCTTTGATATTATATCAAATAATTTGAGGAGTACAGTGTTAATTCTTCTTTGAAGTTCTGATAAATCTCTATTGGGCATTTTTAGTTGCAAGATTTAACTTTTGCTTCTATTTTGTTGGTCATTATGGTTCTGTTTAAATTAGTTACTTCATGATGATTTGATTTTCATAAATCATATCTACCAAGAAATTCATCCATTTTTGAGGGGCTTTCATTTTGTAGAATATAAGGATATTAAAGTATGCCTTAATGATTCTCCAACTTTTTTCAGTGTCTTGTAGTCTCCCCCTTCTCTATTTTTTATTAACTTCTTTTAGTTTCTTTAGCTTTAATTAACTAAATGTTAGTCAATCTTGTTAATCTTTTCAAAGACCCAATTCTTCATTTCCTTTATTCTTTGTATGTTTTTGTTTCTATTTCACTAATTTCAACTCTGATTTTGATTATCCCTTCTCATCTACTATTTTGGCACATTGTTTGGTCTTATTTTCCCAAGACTTTTGGTTTTATCATTATTAATCTGAGATCTCTCATACATTTTGGCTCAGGCACCAGATTAAAAAGTTTTCTCTTAGGTCTGTCTTCATCAAGTCCTGTATATTTAGATAAGTTGTATTTTCATTTTCATACAATTTCAATGAAATTTTAAATTTTACCTTAGATTTCATCATTGAACCAATTGTCATTCAGTACTGTGTTATTTTCTGCTAATGACTTTTCAGTCTCTGTAGCTTCTTTTGCTGTTATATCCAGTTCTAAACCATCATGGTTATAAAGAATGAACAATATGATTTCAACTTTACTATAATCCTTTATATTTACCGTATTTGTGTCTTTGCATCCAAATATATTTCTGATTTTAGAGAAAGTTTCATGGGTTTCTGAAAAGAATGTGCATTCTTCAGTGTTTAGATGGAATTTTCTGTAGATGCCTATTAAGTTAATTTGATTTATAATATCACTTAACTCCAATGGTTTCTATTTAAATTTTGTCCAGATGACCTATTTGTATGAGTGGTTTACTGAAGGCACCCATGTTTCAATGTGTTGCAGGTAATCTGTGGTTTTAGATGTTAGTATTTCTCTTTAGGAAACTGGGTGGTCTGTGTTTGGTACATGTATTTTAACTATAATTTGATTTGGTTGTTGTTTTATTGAGTATAAAGTGAGCCTCCTTATCTCTTCACACTATTTTTGGTTTGAAGTTTATTTTGTTATACACTAGAATAGTTACAACTACTTGATCTTACGTATATTTGCTTGGGATACATTTTCCATCTTTTTATCCTAGGATCCCATTATTGATAGTGAGGTATGTTTCTTGCTGACAGAAACAAGATGAATTCTGTTTTACAATCTAGTACGATAATATTGAAAATTTCCTTGGGAACTGAGATCATTCTATTAAGAGTTGTGTTTGAACACTGTATAATAACTTCTGTCTTTTTTTTATTTTGTGGTATATTCTTAGATATCTTTTTTAACTATTATGTGATTGTTTATTCATTCTCACTGAACACTTGGATGTTTGCAAACAAATTAATTTCAAAAACACATAAAAAAGATTATCCACCATGAAGCTTCAATATATGCAAATCAATAAATATAATCTACAATATAAATAAATTATAAAACAGAAACCATATGATCATTTCATTAGAGGCAGAAAAGGGCTTTGACAAATTCTAACATTTCTTAATGATAAATGCCCTGGAGAAACTAGGGGGACAGGGAACATATCTTAACATAATAAAGGTGATATACTATAGTCCCACAGTCAATTTTCTGAGCAGAGAAAATCTTAAAAACATTTTCACTAAAATCAGGAATAAAACAAAGATATCCAAATTTCCCTTTGTTGTTTAAAATAGTTTTTAATGTCTTGACCAGAGAAATAAGACAGGAAAAGACATAAATGGAATATAAATGGGAAAAAGAAGGCAAAGTATCCTTATGTATAGATGATATTATATATCGCATATGACTCTAAAACGTACACAGGAAAAATTTCTACTACTAATAAATACATTTATCAAAGCATTGACACAAAATTAACATATAAAAACTAATCATTAATCTTTCTGTATACAACTGACAAACATACAAAGATATCAGAGAAACAACAGCATGCACAATAGCCTTAAAAATACTGTGTAATAAATTTAATCAAGCAAGTGAAAGATTTGTATATTGAAAACTTTAAGGCATTGAAAAAAGAATTATAAGGAGATGGAAAGATTTACTATGCTAATGGGTTGGTAGGACTAATAGCATGAAAATTGCCATTATAACCAAAAGATACTAGAAATTTAATGTAATATCCATCAAAATCCAGTGCAATTCCTCACATGAATTTAAGTAAACTCTTGAAATTCATATGAAAACACAGAAGACCCAGGATAGACAAAAAAAAATCGCTACCAATAGACATATTATATTACTACCAATAAGCACATAGTATCACCAACCTGTCTTCAAGTTATATTACAAGGACAGAGTAGTAAGAAACATCCTGATAAGTGGCAGAAAACAAACACATTGCTCATACAGCAACCTGATTTTGTATTTACTTTGCTAGTAGCTGATTTTCATTATATAAGAAGTAAAAATGTATTTTCACAAATATGTGTTTGTTCCTCAGAGTTCTTTAGGAAATATATCCAGAAATAGGATTTTTGGGTCAATGTGGATATGTTATGCTCTGTAACATACTAACACTTTTCATCAAATAAGTAAATAAATAATTCTGTATTCCAGGGTGGATTCCCACTACAATGCCTTAACATCATGTATGGAATCTGGTATTTCCTGAAAATGTTATCCTTGATATCTTTGATTTTCCCACTCATTATTATTAGGAATAAACACAAATGTTAATTAGCCACTTGCCTTGGATTTTATGACAAGTCTTGGCCAATTATGCAAGGCTTACTTTAGGTTATTTCTTCTTTGCAAAGTAGTTTATATTCACAAATGAAAAAAAATGCCAGTAGCCTGTTACACTGTGTTTCAAATATACTACAGTTTCTAACTTGGGCGTTTTTTTTGTGTGTTCTTTTGTTGATTTTGTCTTATTTTGTTGTTGCTGCTTTACAGAGACCTACAGCCAGACCTTATGCAGAGAGTGAGAGACATTGGAGAGCTCAGCCCTAAATTGTTGAAGGAAGCAGCTTGTTCATCCAGGCCACCAGGAACAAAATAACCGCAGAGACACTATATTAATTAAAGCAGTGCTTGGCCCATTAGCTCTAGCTTCTTATTAGCTAGCTCTTACATCTTAATTTAACCCATCTCTATTGATCAGTGTATCACCACGAGGTTGTGGCCTACCAGCAAAATTTCAGCACATCTATCTCCTGCAGCGGATCCATGGAATATCCCTCACTGCCTTCCTTCTCTGAGCATTCAGTCCAATTTTCCCTCCCGCCTACCTAAGTTCGGCCCTATCAACAGGCTAAGGCAGTTTCTTTATTCATTGACCAATAAAAACAACACATAAACAGAAGGACCTCCCACACTAAATGGTTCATCTCCATCCAATTTTTCCCTTCAAGGCCCAGGGAACCCTGCAGAAGAGGAGGCAGAAGCCCTGCAAAGAGGCATCAGAGAAGTTGTAACAGCTCTTTTCCTGTTGTTTGTTTTTGTTTGCTGGTTTTCCCAATTCCACTTTATTAGTTTTCATATATCTTACTATATTTTGCTTTATTTCATTTTATTGTATTTTATTATCCCTTAGATGCCTGTTTGTTTTCTAACAAGAAATTTAAAGGGAGGGAACGGACCTAGATGGAAAAGAATGTGGGGAGGAACTGGGAAAAAAAGAGAGAAAGTGAAACCATAATCAGAATATATCATGTGGGAAAATATTCTATTTTTAATAAAAGGAAAAGTAAAACTTAAAAAGAAATAAAAAAAAAGGATTTTGGTACTAAACCCAATCTACCAGAGGTTCAAAATCCCAGCTCTATTACATGCTGGGTCTAAAATTTTGAGTGACTTTTAGCCATTTGAACTTCTTCTGTTGAGAATTCTCTGTTCAGTTCAGTGCCCCATTTTTAATTGAGTTAATTAAGATTTTAAAGTCTAGTTTCTTGAGTTCTTTATATATTTTGGAGATCAGACCTTTGTCTGTTGCGGGGTTGGTAAAGATCTTCTGCCAGTCAGTAGGTTGCCTTTTTGTCTTGGTGACAGTGTCCTTTGCTTTACAGAAGCTTCTCAGTTTTAGTAGGTCCCATTTATTCAATGTTGCCCTAATGTCTGTGCTGCTGGAGGGAGAAGATGAGCAAGGAAGTCAGGACCACGAGGGGTGCACCCACCCACTGAGACAGTGGGGCTGATCTATTGGGAGCTCACCAAGGCCAGCTGGACTATGACTGAAAAAGCATGGGATAAAACTGGACTCAACATGGCAAACAATGAGGGCTGATGAGAAGCCAAGGACAATGGCACGGGGTTTTGATCCTATTTCATGTTCTGTCTTTGTGGGAGCCTAGCCAGTTTGGATATTCACCTTCCTAGACATGTACGGAGGGGGGAGGACCTTGGTCTTTCCACAGGGCAGGGAACCCTGACTGCTCTTTGGACTGGAGAGGGAGGGAGAGAGGAGTGGGTGGAGGGGGAGAAGGGTGAGAGGAGGGGGAGGGAAATGGGAGGCTGGGAGGAGGGGGAAACTTTTTTTCCTTTTCTCAATAAAAAAAAATTTGAGTGACTTATTTTCAACAATCTGTACAAAGCATGCAATAAAGGAACCTAAGTGATACACCTGCTATGGTGAAAGAATAAATGAATAAATCTACTTTAAATCACTTGGAAAATTAGGAAAATAAAACAGTATTGTATAGCTGTCTTCCATTGTAATTTCCATGTTGCTTGGCTTTATATGTGTCAATGTTGACTTTCCATTTCATTCTCGTCCTCACCAATGATCTACTGAATATCAATCAGTATAATATAATTCTATTCTTGTTCTTGAAAAAAAGAAGGAGTTCTACTGCAATGTTGACATCTAAGACTAATTGCACTCTTTCTGTTAGTTTTCTTTTATAAATAATTCCTCACCAAAAATACTAGTTTTCTTGACTTCCAAATCAACAGGATGAAAGGGAGATATAAATGTTAATAAGAATGTACATGTTAAAATAATCTCCAATTCATTTTTATTGAAGCACATTATTGTGTCTTTTGCAATGGCTTTATCTAATCTACAAAACAGAACTCTAAGGCTGACTCTCACAGTGTATAGTCTATAGATACTTCTATGTAGATGATATTGCTGAGTAGGCTCTTTAAAATGCATTTTAGGTTCCGAGTTGCTAAGGGATGCAAAGTTTACCAAGAGAATATTACATAGATGCTGACTTTGAATAGGAACATTTTGTGATAGAAAATAAGTGGTTCCAAGATGCAGATTTTGTAAAATTGGAGCCAAGTGTGGAACTCAATGGGAAAACTGTGGCATTTTCTGTGGCTTCTGTGTTATAGGAAAAAGAGAACAAATTCTGCCAGTAAAGAGAGATGTTAGCAGATTACAGTGTGAAGTAGTGAAGAAGGATTTGGGGAGTAGAAAGAAAATGTGAGCATACCCAGATAAGCCACAAGCCCACCAATCGCATCTCCTTAACATAGGTAGCTGCCATGTGCCGTTCTGCCTGGATTTTAATATCAGCACTGGGGATCCAAACTCAGGTCTCTACACTTGTGCAACAGACACTCTACTGATTGGTCTATCTTTCTCTCCATCCCTGCCTTGACTTGTTTTAAAGACACTTGTTTGACACATATGATTCATAAAAGTAATTTATACCAGATCAAATAAAGTCATGAAGAAATACATATTGTCAACACTTAAGACCTCTCAAGTACATTTAAATAGCACAATATGACCTTTTGTTCCCAGAAGACTATTCATGTTACTAGAATTTTTCTCTCTGAAGCACGATATGATCTTATCATTTATATATCCAGACTGAGTATCCCACACCCTTGCAATCAAAAGTGTTTAGATTTGAATTTTTTAACTTTAGACTATTGTAAGCACATAAGATACATTCAGAGACTAGAATATAAGTAAAACATCCATTTTGTTTAATACATACCTTATACACATAATTTGAGGTGAAGATTGCACAGTATCTTTAGAGCTTCTGTGTTTTTTGACTATACACTTTATAAAAGATCAGGGTGTGGAATTTTCCTTTTGCAGCATCAGTCAGACTTTGGAGCAATTTAGGGCTTGAATTAGTGATGCTAAGTTTGTATAATATTCATTCATCCTCAGTGAGGTATTTGTGGCATTCCTATCCAGAGCCGACAGACTAGTTTAATGCCCTGTAGACACCAAGATACTGCAAAAAGTCACTATTCCAGAACAATAAACAAACAATAAATCTGAATTAGAAAGTGGATTTATTAAAGACATCATCCTCTGGCAAGTCTGTAGTGTAATGGGAATAACCACAGGCATGAGATCAGAAGTTCTGTTTCAGACGTGAGTAATCTGAAACAAATTACACTGTCCCCTATGCCCAGGCTCATCTCTGTGAAGCAATGATGTTAACACTTAAACCATATAATTATGATGTTGTATGTGAAATATATCTGCCTCTTTGACATACCACACATACTCAGAATAGCAGCTCAACCCAATTCGAAATTTTCATGGCTTTCCAGAATCCTTTATTTAGTTTCTATTCTAATTAAAAACTGAGAATTCATGCCAATGTAGGTATGAATGCATTGCTTCCCCAGGTGTGTGCAGCTTCTATAATGTTCTTCTGTAACACAGGACAGAAAGTTTCTGTATAGAAAGCTCTGGCACATATGTATTTGATAGACAACCCACTAAATACCTGGGGAAGTAATTTAATAAATGTCAGTGATCTGAATAAAATTAATAGCAATCACTCTGTGTCAGATGCTATTATATATGCATTACCTGGATTAATTTATTTAATACATACTATAAGCTAACCAAAAGAAGCTATTTATTTTCTCTGTGCCTCAGGCAAAGCAATAAATATAGCAGAGTCTGCACTGCTTCAGAACAGTTGCTAAAATAATAAGTAGTCTGATTTTGTGCAGCTGTTCTTTGTGTTGCCAGCTTTAGCTTAGGCATACAGGAGACCACTCCAAATGCAGGCTGTGAAATCCCACAGAATCATCCAGGTGGCTGGTTGCAGAAAGAGGTGCACAACAACCAGAGAAATAAGCTTTTACAAATAAGGAAGAGGTCAGGCTAATCCATTTCCAATACTGTTAATCAAAACGACATTTCTGTAAATCACTGGGGATTGTAAATGATAAAGGAAATTTTCTTCTTCAATTTTTACTCTCTTGATTGTGTGCATTCTCTAAGTAAAGGACCTTCATTTTTTACACTCATGGAGAGTACAGGCTTTTCTAGAAATCTATCAGAGAGGTGCAAGTGTTAGGGATCTCATCCTAAGATACCAAAGAAAGAGACAGAATAAAGACAGACTTGTGTTGAATACATTCCATAATTTTGGGTGACATTTTCACCTTGGAAGTGGCTGTGGTTCTTTTATCTCTAAGCCTGCAACTATAAATATGTGAAAATGGTTTTAAGCTGTGAGAAATTTTACATGTTATTGAATTATTTCCAAGAAATTATTCACATTTATTACAGTCAGATATTTTGAAACACAATGAAAGAGGTGAAACACACTTCAAATAGAAATGGCACTTGGCAGAATATATAATGATTATACAATTAAAAAAATTTAAAATACTTACACACATTAAATTTCTCACTATGGCCTTGAACGAATACTTCTAAAAGCAGATGGTCACATTATACCTTTAGTCAGGAAACAGAAAACAGTAATTTCTCAGGCTCAGATGACTTCCTCCTTTTTAGGTAATACAAGATTCAAACCCAACAAATGGTGCTGACCATTTTAGTGTGGGTCTTCCCTTCTCAATTATCCCACTTACAGTAATTATTCTGAGACATATGCAGATTTATCAATATTAATCTACACATAATGTGATTCCTGGTTGTCAACTTGATTATATCTAGAATAAACTATAATCCAGAAATGGGGAGGTCACACAAGAGATTTCCTGCTTTGTTTAAAGTGGGTAAATCTACTTCTACTCCAGACATTTGAGGTACGAAGGTCACCTTTGATCCAGGTCTTGAGGCAGAAAGACATAGCTTTAAGGTTGTCTCATACCTTCTACTGGGAATCTAATAAGGAGAAGAAGAAGGAAACTTTTGCTCTTTGTCTTCTTTCTAGCACATCCATTCCTTCCCTGGCATTAAAACCTACTTTTTTGGGATTCCAGCATATACAGAAAACAACCAACCTTGTGTGAGTGAGCAACTATTAAATTATTGGTTCTTCTATTCACAGATGGCCATTGTTGGATTAGCTTGACAATAAATTCCATGTATCGATGTATGTATGTGTGATTGGGTGTGTGTGCATATGCTCATGTGTGCATGTGTGTATGTGTAAAAAGAGAAAGAGAGATTCATTTCTTTAGTTCTGTGACTCTAGAGAACCATGAGTTCTCTAGCATATATACACTTGTATATGTATATATTTGTACTTAAAATTAAATTTTTAGATAGATAAGTTATTTATACATAATTAATTTTATGTAAATGCTATTAACAAATAACATATAAGAAAAAGATGACCAGTAGAGGAAAGAAAAACATTTTGTGTTTCAGAAGCAATAAATGCAAGTTTGAAAAATAAATAACAGGACAGAAAAGGAAAACCAAAGAAGACTTTTAGATATTTTCTAATCAATCAAAAAGTGTGAACACCATTCAAAATTAGTGGTGCTCATACATAAGGAGCTCTTTTGTTGACTGAGATTTCTGTCCTGTCCAACCCACAGTCATTCAGTCTCAAAGAAATACACAGAGGTCTGCAACATTAATTATAAACTGGTTGGCCTATTATCTCAGGCTTCTTATTTACTATTTCTTACATTCTTGTCTGTGCTAGCCAACATGGTTTGGTACCTTTGTCAGCAAGGGATTCTCATCTTTCTTCTCTGTGGCTGGGTGACAGAATTCTCCTGTTCTTATCACCCTGCCTAAACTTCCTGCCTAGTTGCCCCACCTATACTTCCAATTGGCTACTGTCCAATCAGCATTTTATTAAAATATAACTGACAAGGTACAGATCATTGTCCCACAGCAGGATCATTTGAAGGATTTGCTTAAACTCAGCAATGGACCCCAAATTCTCAATATCTGCATGACTAGCAAATTTCTTAGAATTGTTAAGGCTCTTTAGAAAGTAGCACAGTTCAGGAACTTCTACTCAAAAAGGAACCTTTATAAAACTTCAAAGACGGAAGAGATTCCCATGCAGATAACTCAGTTGTGCTATAGAGTTCATCATGGATACCAAAGGTGGTTATATAAAGGACAGCAAGAACTGTCTGCTGCTGTGTTTTGACAGTGGAGAAGGAAAAGGGAAGCCAAAAGCTTCTGAAAATTCATGATTACTCTTGAGGTTCTGACCTAAATACCTGGGTGAATGACTGTGACATTTTCTGTAGTAGCAGTTCTTTCCATGGACCATGTTCATGCAAAAAATGGCATAGGCACACAATGATTGAGAAACAATTATGCTCTGTTGAGCACTTAACAACTTTTCCAATGTAGGAAGAGGAGCAGGTAGTAAGGAACACTGAAAACACTGCTTGATAATTTCCCTATCCAATCAATGTCATGTCTTCAAAGAGGGAAGGTATGTGTATTAGCATATCTGTATACAGCATTTCAAACAAAAAGGCAAATTCTGGACCTAATAATGCCATACAGTTATGATGAACATGACTTAAAAACACCTTAAGTTATTGGAATAACTTAAGTTTCCAACAAGTCAAACACAGGCGAGGGTATATTTGTCATGCCAGATCACAGCCTAGGTGTGCAAAGGACATGGTATGTAGTAGTAGAGGAATGAGTCAAGAATGTGCACTAGAAGTCAACTGTGGTAGTACATGCCTTCAATTTATTACTCACAAGGCAGAGACAAGTAGAACACATCTCTGTGAGTTCAAAACCAGCCTAATCTACACAATCACTTTCAGGCCTCTCAAGACTGAATGGTAACAGAGAATCTGTCTTCTAGAAAAACAAAAGAAGAGAAGTATGAAAGGGCAACTATAGAATAACACAGGAGTGTCAGTACATGTTTAAACCATGACATGGAGGGGAGGAGTGTAATGGATAGTTGTGTGCAGCAGGGTTGGGAACCGACAGGTTGTGTTAATTCAACAGCTAGATTTCAACTAGCCACTCTTTATCATCCTGCAGAGCATCTCTTACTCAAGAATTGTCACTGTTCATGGTCAATCAATTTTTACTTCCATATAGATAAGAAAGTTACTTTCTTAAATGTAAAAAGAACTCCATAAACATCTAAACACAAAATGAAAGCTTGAATGGCCTATTATTTAATCTGTGGGCTCTTTTGGTTTTGGTGTTGAGTTTGGTCTTATTCCTAATACTTACATATCCCAGGTTGATTTCATGTTTTCTGTGTAGATCAGGATAACCTTAGAATTACAGTCCTAAACTTCTGATCTTCCTTCTTGTGCCTCCCAGGTGTGACATGGGAATATGACAGGTGTATACTACCAATCCCTGTTCATTAGTGCTAGAGATCCAACCTACAGCATGTTCCATACTAGGCAAGCACTCTATCAACAGAGCTATAACTCTGGCCCCTAAATACGCTTCTTGAAGCTTTTAATTGGGCTAGTCAAAAATGAAGGAGGTCATGTAGTGTTGGAGTCCCTGAAAGCAGGAGGCTAATTAGACCTCACTATGTAACAAATTTGAGGTCAACTTGAGCTGCATATTGTGACCCATCCTCAAAATAATTTACTAGAAATAACAATTATTCTACTTTGTAGATTCATAACAACTAAGTTCATTTTTCTTTTCTTTAAAAAGAAACTATCTAACTCTGTATCTGGGAATTGAATAGGACAAAATAGATTCCCCTTTTTTCCTAAGTCCTCAAGTATTTCTTGTAAGAAAAAAATTACTTCTCATTGCTGTTTATGTATTTATTGTTTTTATATCGGTATATATTAATTTAATTTGAGAAGTGGTGCTTCACACCTTTAGTCATGGTATGGGGGCAGAGATGAAATAATGCCACTTCTCCAACCAAGACGACACAGAGAGAGGAAGGGACAGGCAACAGAGGGAAGGAGCAAAGGGAAAGAGGAAATTGACCAAAATCATTTATTAAAGTTCCAAGATTTCAGGATGATATGCTCCAGCTGTAAGCCTCTCCACTCATCTTTCAACCTGCTGCTTGTATTAGATGGGTTTACGACATGACACATAATTGAACATGTTTTAGGTCAAATCAGCCTTTTTTCCAAAGGAAATATGAAGAAGTAAGGATAGCATCACACAAACCATAAGAAGAAAGACATTAGCTTTTGTTTCCATTACCAATTTTTACTCTAGCATTCTTTGATATATTTATCTGAATTTTGAAGCGGTTTCTTTAAAAAGAGAGAAAAATGAATGTCATCATTTGCTCGGTTTCTATAGTAACGAAATCTAATTTTTGGATTTGTTCATGAGCTATGATCATGTTGAAAGCAAAGAGGACTCATGGGTCTTACAAAATTTATAAAGTCCTGAACAAATAAGACTGGCATCTTCTGGTGATTGTTTGAAATGTAGCAGAACTGTACCAGTTCTATGTCCCAACCATAAGCCTCTCCCCTCATCTTTCCACTTGCCGCTTGCATCAGACAGGTTTACAACATGACACATAAGTGAACATGTGTTAGGTCAAATCAGCCTTTTTCTCCGCAGGAAACATGAAGAGGTAATGATATCAGCACACAAACATTTGCTCTCGAATGCCAAAAGATAAATTTACTGGAGATGAAAATCTTTCTGCTTCTTTTCAGTAATTTAATGCTTAGACCCAAAACAGTTAAAAACATAAAGGCTTGAAGTATACATTCCAGTAGTGATCAACCTGGCAGAGTTTCTCTCTCATGAGAAAGAACGAAAAGGGAACAAACTGAGAAGGGCATGGGGGCCCTGGAGTCTTCCTCCCACCCTCTCGCCTGACAGTTTTGAGTTATGAGGTGTTACACAGTAAAACAGAGTTACCGTAAGAGCAGTCCAAAGAACTTACAGCAATGAATCACAACACCATCTTCAGGAGATAATTCATGTCACCAGTGAATGTTCAGTAATATGGATTTTTCTCCAAACACCATATTTAACGGGCAACATCACTGACAGGTGAATTTAATGGCACAGTGGATTATTTAATAGAATTAAACTGTACTCCAACATGGAATGAAACTGATTAAAATGTATGCAGAGATGATAAAGTCATTTAAATTAAATACTGGATGTGAGTACCAAATAGTAATCAGCCTACAATGTTAAGATGCCAACCAAACCAAAGATTAAAAAGAATGAATAATAACACTATTAGAATTTGTCCAATCTAACATTGCCTTTTTCTTGTTATGAGAGTAAGTTTAAATTAAATTAAGCATTAAATTAAATTCTAAATAAATACAATAGATATTTACTCTACAACAATACTTTAATACTGCTTCTACATAAGTAATTATTTGAATAAATGAAAGATCAATTTATGAGTAAGACTATCTTTAAATATGAGCTACCATCATTTCATCAATAGCTAATTAATTAAGACAATTATAAAATGTGATACACAAGAAGACGGGTAATATGTCAGTACTGATCCATTTACATATTGCACATTGAGACTCCAAAGACCATGCGAAGGCTTAAGGCAAAAGGCCATTTGCCATTGGCCTTGACCTTGCCATCATTGTGACATTCTGCATTGGTTTGAGCATCCAACTCTGATCCATTGCTAAGTGAGTCCAGTCAGTTTGTCTTAGATGGCTGCAGACAATTCTCTGCTTTGGGTAATCTAGGGTTCTGTTCTGTGTTGATTTGAAGTTTTTCCTTCTGAAATTTAAGGATTGATCAGAATGTCCTTGATCCCTTGCCAGTTCAAATAGTTTTCTACTCCACAGATTGTCTCAATAAAACAGATAATTGTGCTGGCTAGAAGTTTTATGTACAGGCATACATCAAAGGAGAGAATAAGTAGCCAGCAAAATATTACATGCAGTATTGAAAACACTATGTACCCAATTTGTCTCCAAATTGTCTTGTGCACTCACCATTTTCTTCAGTTTCTATTCTAACACCCTTGCTCAGTTCCTCACAGATTTTCCTCATCTGCACTTTTCCAGGCATTAGTGTACAACATATTTCCTATGAGCTTCTTCCTCCCTCAAGCCATCCTGCCTGGCTGCCACGTCACATTGATTGCTGGAAGGAAAAGCTCCGATTAAGTCACACCTTTGATCAAAGACAACAGCTGTCTACACAATGGGATTGATTTCTCACTCTCTCTTCATGTCAGCAGCTTGGCCTTGTCTCGTGCTAATGCTCTACAAAATTCCTACCGATGGACAGGAGGATTCAAGGTCCAGCCTGAGCCCAGGTCCCTTCCAGACTGTCAGAGACTCCCTTTCTCCCATCTCATTCTGTGCAGACACAGTGTAGCACAATGGATTTGCTTGCTTGCTTGCTTGCTTGCTTGCTTGCTTGCTTGCTTGCTTGCTTGCTTGCTATTTGTTTTGGTATGCAGAATGAGCACTCCCCAACATCTCTGTTAAGATAACAGCTGCTACCCCCCTAGAGGTTGGCAGATGTACCAGGCCTTGGACGAAACACTCAATTACTGCTACACATTGACACCCAAGAGACGTCCAGAATCCACTTGGAGATGAGGAAATTTTTCTGATGTTTTTAACCTGAGGCTTCCCAGATCATGAAGAAAGGAAAACAGTTTACTTTTTTAAAAGGAAGAAATAGAGTTGATTTAAAAAAAATCATAAACCACTTGTGAATTTAGATATAATTTTGCTGAATGTCATATATATGTATATATATATATGAAAATAATACCCATTATACAACTAAATGGCCTTCTAAACAAGGAGCAATCATCAATAATTTCTCCTACATACATTCATGTTTATCTTATTTTAAACATATCCCTATCCCTATAAATGGCATAATATTGGTATGAGTTACTATAATGTGTACTACTGCAGTAGTCTCTATATTCATGCTTAGTGTTTGTGTGTGTGTGTGTGTGCTCACATGCACACACACAGACACACACACACATGTAGGTGATAAATAGGCGACTCTTTTAATAAGAATTTAAAAATCACCTAAGAAAAGAATTGATAAAATTGTTAATTTACAAAAGAGTTAAGTGTTTTTGGACACTGTATGAATAAAAGAGAAGGGATTGATAAGTAAGACATTAGGTTGTTTCAGAACTAAAAAAAGAAAGAGTGAAAGAACCTAACTTTTCTTAACTGCTTACTCTCAGGTATTCTTTTCTGTCTCTTTTCCACTTATCATGCTCCCTTGTACTTTTTTTCTTATTCAAGCAGGAAAAACGTTATATTTCAACAGAAGGATGACTATGGCCTCTTATAAGGTTTCTGAGCTGGGGAGATGAATCAATTGATCAACTACTTGCTGAGTTAATGTGAAGACATGAATTTCAGTCCCTAGAAGCCAATGCCAGGCTAGACAGAAAGGATTTGTAATGCACTGTGGTGAGATGAGTGACTGCAAAAAGGTTAGCATGGCATGTACACACACACACACACACACACACACACACACACACACACACACACACCACTAAAAAGGTTATGAGGTTTTCTGAGGCCATGAATTTTGTTAAACAACTTGAGATCACCTCTTGTGAACTTATAAACTATTGTTTTCTAACTTTTGTTAATGAACTCAAATTTCTAGTTTTAAGAACATCTCACTTTTGATTGCTTAGCTTTTAGAAACTGAGAAGGACATTTTCTGGGGGAGGGCGTCAAAAGATATTTTTTAAAACATAACAAGATTCCCCTTCTGACCTTTAGTTTTCATTAGGGAACTCTTTGCTAAAGATACAAATTTTATACATTGTTTCTACCAATAGCCTACACTCACATAATTGTTTCCTCTATTTTGGATAATTGTTGAGTTAATGCAATTGTTTACATGTCTTTTTGTCTGTTGGTCTACTATTAACCTATATCTATGACTTTATAATTGTATTAAAGACTGCAATTTAGAGAGTTGTATATATCAGTAAAATCAACAACTAACAAGAGGCTTCAGGATTTAATAAGCAGATGATTGTGGTTCATTTTCTTCTATGTAAATTTGGACTTCTACTCCTTCTCAAACTGTTGGAGTTGATCTATTGAATTACTTTTAGTGTAATGTTAAATCATCTTTTTTATCAGTAAATATGTTTCTATGGGCTACCTTAACATGTATGTTTTATGGTGCATATATGTGATAAAGTTCCTCCAAAATAGTTTGAGGTGCTGAAAAGTGGCTCAGTAGTTAAAAGAACTTCCTGCTCTCTCAGAGGACCAGAAATCAGTCCTCAATCCCCACAGGGGGTTGCTAGCAACCACTTGTAACTCCAGATCTGTAGTGGGAGGCTGCTTGTTTGTTCATGACTGCCCAGACCATTAAGTAATCACACAGAAACTGTATTATTTAAACCACTGCTTGGCTAATCACTTAAGTGTATTTCTGGATAGCTCTAATATCTTAAATTAACCCATTTATATTAATCTGTGTTTCGCCATGTGGCTGTGGCTTACTGGATAAAGTTCTATCTGGCATCTGTTTCTGGAGAGTTTACATGACACCACCTTCTTTCTCTCAGCATTCAGTTTAGTTTTCCCTGCCTAGATCTACTCTGCCTTATCACAAGCCATGGCAGCTTCTTTATTCATTAACCAATAAAAGCAACACATATACAGAAGGACCTCCCACACCACAGATCTGATGTGCAGTTCTGGTTTCTGTGGTCATGTGCACACACTCATACATATGCACAAACATGCATACAAAAGAATAAAATATAATAATGCAAGTATTTGTTAAAGGACTTTGATTCAAATTGACTTAAAAATAATAAACAGTTACCAGATCTTTCATGACTCTTCAATTAACAAAATAAGAAAAATATAAATAAGTAGCATCCATGTAAGCTTAACCTAAATTCATTTAAATAAATAATGTAGCAAAATTTTCAGTGTAGAATCTCCAGATCCAACTGCCCCAACAGGCTAAGCTTGACTACCTGTTTCAACGTGTCAATTAAAGATATCAGTAATGATAAGGAGCAAAGAAAGGAAATTTTGTCAATTGAAAGGAACAAATTAAAGGGTCCAGTAACCCCTACCCATCACCAGAGCACTGTCAATGGCTCTGAATGTAAAAATTAACAGAAGGAATGCAAATTATTCATCATTAAGCCAAGCTATAAGAGAACTTCATTTATTAGCTCAGTCCTGCATAAATAAGGTAGTCTGAAAAGTTCATATTAAGTGCAGAGACAATCTGGTTTTTGGGAAATAATTTCTTCTCCCCAAGAAAACTTTCTTCTTGTCCTTATGGATAATTTCATTAAAAGGGTCTGGTTCATGGTGGGGTCTTTGCTGTTCCTGCAGTGCTAAGTGACTCTCAATTTAAGATCATGAGTTATCCTTATGCTTTAAGCATTAAAGTGATGATTAAATAAGTGATTACCATGGAGAGAATAGTATGTAGAGCCAATCTGACTCAGAGTAAAGGAGAAAAGCAAAGACTGAAGACAGAGATGCTGAGCCTTTACCGTGCCATTGTCTGCCTCGTGATGCTGGATGAGAAGCCCATGCATTTTGACAAAAATAATATTTTACTGACCATTAAAGAAACTTAGGTATTCAATAAATTAACTTGTTTCAACAAATAAAAGAACCTGATTTAAAAAAATCTTGAGAATCCCTAGTATGTGTTACTCATGTTTCCAATATGGTTTCATTGGTTGTCACTAAAACACAAGACTATTATATTAAAAATTATTTTTCTCAAGTAAAAATCTTGCAAGGAAAAATAAGAGGAATCATTAAGAAAAAATTTTAGAAATATATTAAAAGTTAGACATACAAGATATATTCCAATGAATGTTAAAGGAGAAATTAAAATTTTTTAGATGAGAAATGACTCAGCATAATACAATAACACTGGGTTCTAATATAAAAGATGTTTTTTAAAAATGAAGAGAACGGGTGAACATAAAGCTAAAGTATGTCATACAGAGATTTGTCAAAGTTAAAACTGGTACAAAATGGCATAAGTATGATTAAGTTGTCTATAATTAAAGGTTCAAAAAACCCTATGGCCAAAATTTAGAACCCTGATATAGAACTGAATTCTGAGTTTGTATACCAACGTAAGATTTTCTTAAAAATTTTATTCTGCCTATGGTAATAATTACTTTCTCAGAAAACTGGCTTAGAGAACAATAATTTTATTTTACCCTTTACTGAAATGTATTAGATTTTATCTAGATATTTCCAGCACAAGAACTTAAGTATGTCTTAGTGATGCCTGTTTTCCCATTGAATTGAAGTCTTCATTTGTCACAAAGTCATAAATTTAACAATTAAAAAATGCATTAGAAGTCGGGACCACAAGGGGTGCACCCACCCACTGAGACAGTGGATCTGATCTACTGGGAGCTCACCAGGGCCAGCTGGACTGTGACTGAAAAAGCACGGGATGAAACTGGACTCTCTGAACATGGCGAACAATGAGGGCTGATGAGAAGCCAAGGACAATGGCAAGGGGTTTTGATCCTACTTAATTTTCTGGCTTTGTGGGCGCCTAGCCAGTTTGGATGTTCACCTTCCAAGATATGGACGGAGGGGGGAGGACCTAAGACTTACCACAGGGCAGGGCACCCTGACTGCTCTTTGGACTGGAGAGGGAGGGGGAGAAGGGTGGGAGGAGGGGGAGACGGGTGGGAGGAGAGGGAGGGAGGTGGGAGGCTGGGAGGAGGCAGAAACTTGTTTTTTTTTTCCTTTTCTCAATAAAAAAAAACTAAAAAAAGATATTAAATTCAGTTCAAGTCTAAAAAAATGCATTATCATGAATTGCTTGTACTTGGAACATTATTGCTATATCAAAATACATTGTTTTAGTCGATCAGGTCTTTTGAGCATCATATATCACAGAGGCTGAAATAATTCAAGTTCCATCCATAAAGGGACAGCAAATTACACAGCATTAGAAATACATGACACTTGAAATTTCACAATATTCAAAACTAGAATGGGGTCAGAGAGCCAAACAGTCATGATACCAAGTGTCATGGTTGCTTAATGTCTATATCTTATAGATTCCGGTCACTCTACTGTGTCTATACATTCACATACACAAGGTATCTGTTTTAGCCTAAAAAAATCTCAAAGACAAATACAACAGCTGATATGAAGTCTCTGGAGAAGCTGATTCCTAGTCAATAACTGATCTTTCTTCTCATTTCAAACCATAGTATTTAAGAAGACAAATGTACAGAGAAGAGGGGTACAGTTTGACTCAGTGTGTACAAGCATTTGCTTCTTGCAGAGGAACTAGGTTTGTTTCCCAAAGCCCTCACAACCATCTGTAACTTCAGCTCTCAGGGAATCCAACGGTCTCTTTTGAGAGAGGTTCTTCTTTTGTTTCTACAGAGAATGAGAACATGTGGATTCACTTCAGGCTAATGTGGTTTTATGGACCAAGATCCACTGAATGGTCATCTTGAATACCCCTCAAAAATTCACCCAATAAACAGCAGGAAGCAAATTGGGGAAGAAGTATGCCCATATTCCCAAATATTGTTTATGAATGTTTGTTTACAATTAAAGGGGGTATACTATATATGTAAATACTTTGAATTGGTATGGATCTTGGTTTATTGATACAAATTTGAGGTCAATTTTGGTATACTATACATATATATTTCTGTACTTGATTAAGATACTGTTTTGTGTAGCTCATTTGAAAATGTAATGTATAATTAAGAAATATAGGTTAATAGATAATCATCTATAATAGTCAAGCTTGTAGTCATGTTAGATTTTGTAGATGTACAGAGATGTATTTCAGATTAATAGGTATTCTTCAAACTTTTCAAATACAAAATATGGCATTTAAAATATTTTCAGAAGTTAGGACTTTTCATGACAGTAAGACACATATGCTCCTGGCAGCACCAACTACTTGAAGAGGAATATGGGCATTAAAGAGGCTCCTAATGAAGTTTGTTAACCATTTGGGCAAGAAACTGCTCTTGCCTGAACTGCTTGATTAATTGGACATGCAAGACCCACAGTGAAATGATTGCTGAACTTGCCTAAAGATGAGATGGTCCTTCAGGGTTCCTGCTTCATGAAAGAGTCTGCTAGACATTCTGCAGGACACAGAAAAAAGTGACTGATGAACTGCCAATATAGACAAAACTGTCTTTGAAATTTCCTGCTTCATGGAAAAGTCTGCAGGATACTATGAACCTGTGAGCTGAAGACTGGATGCCCTGGATGCTATAGAAGAACTTTGGGTGTCTGTCCAGGTAGCAATGTCTCTGCCAATTCTAGAATTTTGGAAGTTGCTTACAATGCACCTCCTGTTTACTTAGGTAAAATTATATCCTTCTGGAGTCTTTAATGGAGTTGAAGAGTAGATAGTAATAAAATAGCTTTCTTTAGTTATGATAAAAGATAAAATAGATATAAATATTATAAGTGTAGTTCTTGCTTGATAACTGTTTTATGTAATTTTACTATGTTAAATTTAAAACCTTTTTCTCTTATTTAAACAGAAAAGGGGAAGTGAAGTGGGATTCCCCTCTGTATGCTGTGAGCATCATTGGTTAGTAAAGGAACTGCTTTGGGCCTACAGCAGAACTATAGGGGAACAGAACTAGGCAAGGAAAACTAAGCTTAATGCTGGGAGAAAGGAGGTAGAATCAGAGAGAAGCCATGTAGCTCTGCCAGAGACAGATGCCAGACAGAACTTTACCCAGTAAGGCAATACACAGATGAATATAAATGGGTTAAATTAAGATGTAAAATTTAGCCAATAAGAAACTAGATCTAGTGGGCCAAGCAGTGATTTAATTAATACAGTTTCTGTGTGATTATTTCTGGGCTAAGCAGCCAGGAACTAACTAGCAGCCTCTTTACAACATATTCCTATGCATACAATAAACATAATCTTTTCAAAGACATCTTAGAATTAATCACAACAGCCCATGTTCTCCCAAAGGAATGGAGGGAAGGGAAACTGTGGTCTGGGTGTATTGAATACAATGGGAAGAGATAGATAGATAGATGATAGATAGATAGATAGATAGATAGATAGATAGATAGATAGATAGATAGATAGATGATAGATAGATAGATAAAAAATTTTGCTTTTTATCAGTTTCTTGTTCCATTTCTCACTGTGTCTAGGGACCTCAAGAAAGTTTGTTACAACTCTTCCACTTCTCACTGGTTTTGGCAGTCCTTTCATTAAAAGGGATTGACTGAAAATAACATACATTAAATAATATAATACAGTTCTGGATAATATACAGGATAAAGTGCCTTCTCTAATGACAAGTCAATTGTTGTAAATGTAACCCACAGACAGCATAATGCAACAGGCACTTAAACCGTGAAAGCAGAGACTACTTTAGTTTCTCTATAATGCTTACAGAGTGAAGGTTCTGAATAAGAGCTGGCAAGTGACTACAAACTTCATACCTTCATTTTTATGTGTTTTTTTCTAGTAGTGATGCCAACAAGAATAAGCCACAACTTTTGATAGATTACTCTTAAATCCAATAAGTAACCACGCATGCATTATAAAGAGAACAATGACAATCAATGATTTCTGAGCATCCTATCAGGGAGTATTCATTCACTGAAAGACGCAACAAAGTACAGCCGAACCAATTGTTTTGCATTGCTATAATTACAGCACACATGAGGCTGTTACTATATAATGTTTTCAAAACCACCCTAGCTGACATAGTGGGAGCCAGTATGAAAAATACAAAAGTGGATAAATAAGTCTAAGAATATTTATTGCATTAAATTGATAAAAAGTGTGTTGTTTGCTTTTTGTCAACTTGAAACAAATCTAGACATGTCTGGGTAAAGAGCGTCTCAGTCAAGAAAATGCCTCCATATATAACTAGCCTGTATACAAGTCTATGCGGTGTTGTCTTGATTAACATTGTGGAAGTGCCCAGGTCACTATGGGTATTGTCATCCCTAGATAAGTGGCACAGTGTTGTAAATGAAATCAAACTGATCAACCCTTTACTCAGCTTCCCTCGCTGGTGTCACCTGAGAAACTTAAGATGAAAATAAAATTCTTTCTTCTTCAAGTTGCTTTCAGTCATGGTGCTTTCCTATATCAAGGAAACTCTAAAACAAAAAGAAAAGCTTTGTGATTCTAATTTTATTTCAGTAAAATTGATCACCCTTTTAAATATGAGAAACTAAATTAACATAGCAAATAGAATTATTAAATTCTACTAATCTACAAAATCCCATAATTTCTGTGCTGCTAAATTATCATGTTGTGGGATAAAAAATTTAGTATCACATATCTTCTTCAAGATATCAAATACAATGAATCTTAATTCAAATTTTTAAATTGTACTTAATTATATTAGTTTGATAAATTATATCAATGGTAGTTATAAATGTGATTGTTATGTATGGAATATTTTTTGATAAATACTTCAAGCTACCATCAATTTATAACACAAACAAGAAGAAATTCTTTCTTATGGACAAAACTTTTCAATGTATATCTTAAAAACTAAACTGATAGAATCTGCATAAAACAATCCTATGATAGAATTACTCTATTCTGTAAAATCACCACTGAATTAAGATGTATGCAGAAGTGTGTGAACTTCAAAAACCTCAGTGTTTTCTAATGAAAGAATAACTTAAAAGAAAGGGTATTGCGTAAGAGTTGTGAAATCACATCCACTGTAACTATAATGCTACTTTTGTCCAATGATTGCAGGTAGAAAGAGAAAATATTTTTATGAGTTTTTAGCAGAAGTTCAGTTTTGACCAAACAATTAAAATTGCCTTAGCAGGAAATGACATCGATAGTGATACTTAGCTTTTAATAATCTAAGGATGAATTAGTAAGAAATATATAGTGGTATGAAAGAAAATGGCACCCAAAGAGAGTGACACCTTTAGGGGGTGTGATTGTGTTGGGAGGAAGTGTGCCACTAGGGGGCCGGCTTTGAGGTCTCTTTTGCCCACGAATTCCTCAGTGTTACTTCCAGTGGACTTATTTTGCTGCCTTCTGGTCAAGATGTAGCCAGCACCACATCTGCCTGCATGCTGCCATGCTCCCTGACATGATGATAATACACTGAGCCTCTGAAACTGTAAGCAAGCCACTTCAATGAAATGGTTTCTTTATAAAAGTTGTTGTGGCCATGGTGTCTATTCACAGCAATAAAAACCCTAACTAAGACAGGATGTAATTATAAACTAACTTAAGCAGAAATTTCCTCCACTTGATACCACAAAGTGTTCTAAGAAGATTGTAGAACTATGACTTTTGACTTCACATATGTGAATTTTCCATACTGATTTTTTTAAGTAATCATATTAGTTAAAAATAAGTCACCATGATATTCTAAAGTTGAAGTTAAAAATCAAATATTTAAGCTATTACAAGCACTACAGAGGCATTAACATTTATCTTTGTTTCTAAAGTCATAAATTCTCCTGAAATAAATGGTAAATTCTTGTTCTGTTTGAAGAAATATTCTAAGCCACTGAATTCAAATCCATGCATTCATTAGTGCTGGTTTTGGCAAGATGCCAGACAAGAGAACAAGGCTCTAATTTCTATACATTCTAGAAAGCTTAGTATAGCTTAGGTTGAAATACAAATGTAAAACAGAAGGCTCAAACACACCTGAATTCTAGCATCTACTTTTATGTGGTTCTTGCTGATCCCCAAAGATAAATCTGATTAAACAGATAAGCAGAAACTGTACTGTTGGAAATTTGTTACTGGGATAAATTGATGTTTTAAACTGAGCGATAAGAACATACTAAATTCATTCTAACATTGAATTTTAATAAGTATAAAATCACATCATTGGCCAACATTGGCATGCTTTGTAATGAAGAAATTTCATGCAATAAAACCACAAATTTAGGACGATGAATAAATCAAGTGTGTTATGATTGTTCGTCACTTTAAGAGACAAGCCCCTCCCTCTCTCGCCATCTTGGCTTTTCTCTCTGTTCCCTTTTCTGCTCCCCCCTTCTTTATTTCTTTATTTCTTCACTCTCACAAGAGACAGTACTGAGAAAGAAAAGAAAGGACTTGTAGTGCTTGGATGTGGATCTCTGCATCTGCTTTCATCAGTTGCTGGATGAAGGTTCTATGATGCCTATTTAGGTAGTCATATATTTGATTACAAGGCTAGGTCAGTTCAGAACCCTCTTTAAAATTGCTAGGGTCTTAGCTGGGGTCATCCTTGTGGATTCCTGGGAAATTCCCTAGCAGCAGGTTTCTCCCTGGCCCTGTAATGGCTCCCTCTATCTAGATATCACTTTCCTTGCTCTCCCTCTATGTCCCTCCCTCAACTCGACCATCCCATTCCCCGATGGTGTCATCTCCCACTTTCTCCCTTTTTTCACTCTCCCTGCCCACCCCGCCCCCAGTTTTCCCAAAAGAGTTCATCTATTTCCCTTCCCCAGGGTGATCCATGTGTACCTCTTAGGTTCCTCCTTATTACCTGGGTAGATTCTCTGGAACTGTGGATTGTGAAGAGGGGGGTTCACATGAGCAAGGGCGGGTCAAGGTCATGACAGGGAAATCCATGAAGACAGCTGATCCAAACTTGTGAGAGCTCAACGACTCTAGAACAACAGCTGGGGAGTCTGCAGGGACCCAGTTAGGCCCTCTGCTTGTGGGATCCCTAGCAGTGGGACAAGGATCTATCCCTGGAGCAGGATCAGATTTTCTGGAAACCATTTCTGTATGGTAGGATGCCTTGCTCAGCCTTGATGCAGTTGGGGCTGTGGGGAGGGCTTTGTTGGTCATGCCTCAATTGAATGTGCCAGGCCTTGTTTACTCTCCATGAGAGACCTACCCTTTCTGAGGAGTGGATTGTGGGTGAGTTGGGAGAAGGTGGGGGAGCAAGAAGAGGTGGAGGAGGGGGAACTATGGTTGGTATGTAAAATAAATTAAAAATGAAAAATAAACAAATAAAAGAAATAAGTTCCTTTAATACATGCACATAAGTTAACACCAGGAAATTGTGAAGGTTGTGTTATTCTAGGTCTGCTGTGGTCCAGCATGCATGCAACCCTATTAGGGGAGGCAGGTACTGTGCAACTTGGAGTTAGAGACTAACCTGGACTGGGAAAAAAAATCTAGCTCCGAGACAATAATAAGGAAACTGATGGGCCAAATCATTATAAGTTTGCTTGTACATTGTGCCTAGAATGAAACAATAGAGTGTCATATACTAGAAGCAGATTCCTAACACCAAGCAAACAATTAAAAGTTTTAAGTATAGGCTCAAGTTTCCAAGCAATTTTTTTATTATAATAAAAAACAACAATTGAAGTATCCTATTACTTGGATTTCAGAATGGATAATCTAGATAATTTGTTTTTCTGACTTGATATTTGAGATAACTCAAATGAATATGGGTTTCTCATTTCAAATAGTTTTGTTGAGTATCAGTAAATAAATTTAAAAATTCCCAAATGGCTTTAATTTATATAATTATTCCACCATGAATCACTGGGGTAATTATTATCAATTTGTTACACAAGGGAAGAGTTAGTTCTTAGAAATAAAATCTTCATTAAGGTTTGCTGATATGATTTGAAATTGTCCACTACAGATTAATGCTGAGTTATGGATACAGAAAAATTTCATGTCCAAAAACCTGCTAGGATGCAGCATAAGGACAATAAAATAACTTGGCAAAATTTTAGAGAGTAAACTGGTGTGCAATGCTGTAACCATTGTTTATTTCATTAAGCAAGGTTTCCTCTAATGGCCACTAGTGCCACAGTCACAAAAACACTTCTCTTGCTTATTTTCTTTTGTTCCTTTATAACTTTACAAAAAATAATTTTCAATCCTGAAGCTGGACCATATTTTGTGACAGCTCTCCCTACTGTTTTGAGCAAGGCTAAGGAAAGCATACTGCAATGTTAAATTATTTGAAGTTAAAGTGTTTATCCATATTCTATTTTAAATGCTGTCTAGTGATTGAGATAGTTTCTTTCTTAGAAGCATAGAGTTATTTTCTGACTGAGCAATGAAGCTAAAAATAAAATATGAATACATGGGGATTACACTTGTTCAAACACTATTAATTATTCCAGAACTCCATGGGATTTAATCAATATTTAGCATATACTCTAACAAGCAAATAGACAAATGAAATGTGTACTGTATTTTTAAAAATTCACCAAGTTTTAGTCTTCTCCATTTTTCATATAGCACACACAAAATGAATAAAGGAATTTGGCAGAAAAATTACAGTTCCACATTTTTATACACAAGATGTAATTTTATAAATGTACTAAGGAAGGTGACTTAAAATTTAATCTATTTTCCTTATTCTGAGAATAATCAAGCTAAACTCAAAGTGCCATTCTCTTTGTCCTTATAAAATAAACTCTATATTTCAGGAAGGAAACTAACATACTTAATCCTCTTTTTCAAAGAATTAACTGAATTCAAAATTCCTGGGAGTCTAAACTATAGAGAGCATACATTCATGCATTGCTTAGAAACAAAAATGAATTCCTAGAAATATGTCATCTGGTGATGTCATCATTGTGGGATATCATATTATGTAGTTATACTAACAATAACAGCTATGATGTTATTTGATGACTTCATCTAATAGGTTAATTATAGTATTTTATCCCTACATTGACTAATATATCCCCAAATAGAGCATGATTCTATAAGAATTTAGAAATAAGAGCTTAATTATAAGTACTTCCTTATGTGTTTTGCCTTCTATTAACATTCAAATTTCTTATACATTGCATTGAAATTAGAATGATGCTGCCTTACAAAAACTGGCACAATGATTCTTATAAAGGACACGGTACTAGCTATCGTACCAAACATTTAAGAAATTTTATTATCATTCCACTAGATGACAGGAGTCAATTTTAACATCAGATAGTACCTTTAGTGAATATTTACTATTATGCCAAGCATTGCCTGACAACCTTTCATCATATACAAAACTTTATGATGTCACCAATCAATCTTATAGGCACGAGATAATTGTGAGGTTAGGACCTAGTCTCAAGCATATGAAAGATTAATGTTTTTATTTTCTTCACAGATACTGTTTTAAGGAGGGTGTTTTAATAGTAAGGAATATCACACATGGTCATTAAAAGTAAGAATATTCACTCTTCTTCTGGCTGCTTTGTGCCCTTCACTTGGTATGCTATTGCTCTCTGCACTTCAAAGGTAAACTTGGGGCTAATTTACTTTATTATCATATTTTGGTAATAAGAACTATCTCTGTCTTTGTTGGATAGGCTTTATAACTTGTAAATAATACAAGGTTACCTGGCTCACTATTTCAAAACGGAAAGTTTAAGATCACTGACATCTGGAGACATACTTGCCACATCATAAGCAGCAGAAAGAGTCACAAATCAGAGCATGTGGGAACTAGAGAGAAAGGGAAGCTGATGTTCTTTATATAGATGCTGTTCCTGTGCGAATGAGCTCACTCTCATGATTAAGACATTAATATATCCTAAAAGACAGAACCCTCTTTTCTTACTCATCTCTTAGAAGATTATGCCTCTTAACACTATTGAAATGGAATTAAGTCTCCAGCACATGAACTTTGAAAGCACATTCAACCTTAGAAAGATTTATGAAATATTCAAATATCCAGGAACAAGCACAAATGCTCTTTAGCCCACAGTGTGGTAGTGACCCAACAAGTCTATGAAAAATCCATTGTATATTGAATATATCAAATTAACAATGCATTTAAGGCCAGGCATGGCTATTTATGTATTTAACACCAGCACTCAAGAGGCAGAACCAAGTGAATCTCTGTGAGTTTAAGGCCAAACTGAACTAAATAGAATACTCTAGGCCAACCAATACTATGTAGCCCATCCCTACCAAAAAAAAAATACATTTAATGCATCTACTCTTTCAAACATCCTAGTTTAGACTTACCTACATTAAGCATGTTTAGACTACTTAAATTGCATATGATTGTTTTAGCTATCCTGGTTTTTTTTCTGTATAAAGCTGATTATTGTTTTTTTAGGTTCTGTGAAGATTTGTGTTGGGATTTTTAAGGGAATTGCATTGAATCTATAAATTGCTTTTGCTAGGATTGCCAGTTTTATTATGTTGATCCTACCTATCCAAGAGCATGGGAGATCTTTTCATTTTCTGCTATCTTCTTCAATTTCTTTCTTCAAAGACATAAAGTTCTTGTTAAATAGGTCTTTCACTTCTTTGGTTAGTGTTACCCCAAGATATTTTATGTTATTTGTGGCTATTGTGAAGGGTGATGTTCTCTGATTTCTTTCTCAGCTTCATCATTTGTATATAGAAGGGCTACCAATTTTTTGAGTTGATTTTATATCCTGCCACATTACTGAACATATTTATCAGCTGTAGGAGTTCTTTGGTAGAGTTTTTGGGGTTACTTATGTACACTATCATATCATCTGCAAATAACAAAAGTTTGACTCCTTTTCCAATTTGAATCCCCTTGATCTCCTTTTGTTGTCTTATTGTTCTAGCCAGAACTTCAATAACTATGTTGAATAAATACGGAGACAGTAGACAGTCTTATGTTGTTCCTGATTATAGTGGAATTGCCTTGTGTTTCTCTCCATTTAATTTGGTATTGATTGTTAGCTTGCTGTATATTGCTTTTAATATGTTAGATATGTTCATTGTATCCCTGATCTCTCCAAGACCTTTATCATGAAGGAGTGTTGGATTTTGTCAAATGCTTTTTCAGCATCTAATGAGATGATCATATCATAGTTTTTCTTTCAGTTTATTTATATGGTGGATTATTTTAATAGATTTTTGTAGGTTAACCCATCTCTGCATCTCTGGGATAAAGCCGAATTGATCATGGTGGATGACTTTTTTTGATGTGTTCTTGGATTCATTTTACCAGTATTTTACTGTTTTTATTTATTTTTTGCATCTATGTTCATGAGTGAGATTGGTCTGTAATTCTCTTTCTTGCTTGAGTCTTTGTATGATTTTGGTATCAGAGTAACTGTAGCCTCATAAAAAGAATTTGACAATGTTTCTTTTTTCTGTTTCTATGTGGAACATTTTGAGGAGTATAGGTATTAGCTCTTCTTTGAAGTTCTGATAGAACTATGCACTAAAACCATCTGATCCTTGGTTGTTTTTTATTTTGTTTTGTTTTTTGTTGAGAGGCATTTAATGACTGATTCTATTTCTTTTTAGGTTATAGGTTTATTTAAATTGTTCACCTTATCTTGATTTAATTTTAGTATGTGATACCTATCCAGAAAATTGACCATTTCTTTTACATTTTCCCATTTTCTGGAGTACAGGTTTTTGTAGTAAGACCTAATGATTCTCTGGATTTAAAGGAATTTCTGGAGGTATCACCATCCCTGATATCAAGCTCTATTCTAGAGATACAGCAATGAAAAGAACTTGGTATTGGCATAAAAACAGACAAGCTGATCAATGGAATCGAATCAAAGACGTGGATAGTAATCCACACACCTATAAACACCTTATTTTTGACAAAGAAGCTAAATTATACAGCAGAAAAAACAAAAGCCTCTTCGAAAATGACACTGGAATAATTAGATGCCAGCATGCAGAAGAGTGCAAATAGACCCATATTTATCCTCATGCACAAAACTCTAGTCCAAATGAATTAAAGATCTCAATATAAATATAACCATTTTGAACCAGAAAGAAGAGAAAGTGGGAAGTACCTTTTAATACATGGGCATAGGAGACCAAAATATAACACCAGTATCATAGACACTGAGAGAAAACCTAAATAAATGGGACCTCCTAAACTGAAAAGCTTCCGTAAAGCAAAGGATATAGCCAATAAGATAAAAAGACAGCCTACTGTATGGGAAAATATCTTCTCCATTCCCATATCAAAAAGAGGACTGGTCTCCAAAATATATAAATAACTCAAGAAATTAGATGTCAAAATCCCAAATAATCCAAGTTTAAAATGGGGTACAGAACTATACAGAGAATTCTCAGCAGAAGAATCTCAAATGGCCGAAAGACACTTAAGGAAATATTCAACATCCTTAAAAATCGGGGAAATGCAAATCTAAATGACTCTAAAATATCATATTATATAAGTCAAATTAGTTAAGATAAAAAACACCAATTCTAGTTTATGCTGGAGAGGATGTGGAGTAAGGGGAACATTCCTCCATTGCTAGTGGAAATGCAAAAATGTATAAGCACTCTGGAAATCAGTATGGTGGTTTCTCAGAAAACTGGGAATCAATCCACCCCAATACACAGCAAAACCACTCTTAGGCATATACCCAAAGGATGCTCAATCATACTACAAGGACATTTATTCAGCTATGTTCATAGCAGCATTATTCATAATAACCAGAACCTGGAACAACCTAGATACCCCTCAACCGAAGAATGGATAAATAAAATGTGGTACATTTACACAATGAAGTAGTACTCAGTGGTATAAAAACAATGACATATTGAAATTTGCATGCAAATGAATGGAACTAGAAAGAACATCATGAGCGAGATAACCCAGTCCCAGAAAGATGAACATGGTCTATACTCACTCATAAGTAGATACTAGCTGTAAAGCAAAGGATAACGAGCCTATAGACCATGAACTTAGAGAAGTTAAATAACAAGCTGAACCCTAAGAAAAACATATATAGAACCACCTGAAAAGGAGAAATTGACAAAAATTTGGACCATGTGGGGCGTGGGGAGAAAGGGGGAAGAGAGGGAAGAGGAAGGGAGAAGAGAAGGGAGGAAGAGAACTTGAGGGAATAGGATAGCTGAGATGGAGGAAGGACAGAGATAGAGAGCAAGAAAAGAGAGATATACTGATTGAGGGAGCCACTATGGGGCTGGCAAGAAAGCTGGCCCCAGAGAAATTCCCAGGAATCCACAAGGGATGACCCCACCTAAGACCCTAAGCAATAGTAGAGAGGGTGACTGAACTGGTCTTTCCCTGTAGTTAGATTGATGAATATCTTAAATGTCACCATAGAACTTTCATCTGGCAACTGATGGAAACAGAGGCAGAGTCCCATAGCAGAGCTCTGAGCTGATCTCCCAAAGTCCAGTTGAAGAGTAGGAGGAATGAAAATATGAGCAAAGAGGTCAAGACCATGATGGGGATACCCACTAAAACAGTTTACCCGAGTTGATGGGAGCTCACCAGCTACAGCCGGACAGAGAAGTAACCAACATAGGACCAAACTGAACCCTCTAAATAAGGGTGAGAGTTGTATGGCCGAGGCAGACTGCAGGGCCAGTGGCAGTGGCACCAGGATTTATCCTTATTGCTGTATTGGCTTTTTGAGATCCCATTTTCTTTGGATAGATGCCTTGCTCAGTCTAGATATAGTAGGGAGGGCCTCAGACCTTCCCCAAAGCAATGTACCTTACCATCTCTGAGGAGTGGATGGCAGGGGAAGTGGAGAGAATAGGAGGAAGGGAGGGAGTAAGAAATGGTATTGATATGTAAAATGAAAAAAGTTTATTTTCTTTTTAAAATAAATAAATAGACAAATTAATTAATTAATTAATCCTGGGTGATAGGAAAGCACACTATGACCAGAAAAAAAAATTACATTAACCTAAATTGGCCAAAAAATAGTGTAATTCCCCAAAAGAGATTTTTATCACATATAATTTATTTTATTCAGTATAATCCCTGTAGATTGTCTTTAACCCTGGGAAATATGGACCTGTAGTTGCTGCCATTGCTGAGCATTAAGACAGAGGGTAATATTACCAATTCAGAAAAATCCCAAATTTTAATAAATATTTTCCACATAAGGCATATCAACTTTATACAGTTGTAGAGAGGAAAAATTGTAGGGTAGAAAAAGAGAGTAGATATGTCTAACCATCACAAATCAGGGACCATCAACAAGTAGATATACACTAAACACACAAAATCCAACAAGTGAAAAATTTTCAACTCTAATTTTGATATGAATAGAATCTCATAATTCAAGTGTGTGGCTATATGCATGCAATGAGAAAAGCATTGTTTGTTTGCAACCATTTAATAAAGATAGCATCTATTATTCCCTTTACCATAATCAATATAGTTTAATTGTACATTGTAAAATACATACTAATGTAGTAATTCTCCATATCTAAGCCAAAGAAAGAGAACTTTTGAAGGGATGGAAAAATGGTTGTATAGGTTATTAAATTAGATACTCATCTATAATAGTCAAGCTTTTAGTCATGTTAGTTAGATTTTCTAGTGGTATAGAGATGTATTTCAGTTAGATAGGTATTCTTCAAATCTTTCAGACACCTTCAGACTATGGCATTTAAAATGTTTTAATAACTTAGGACTTTTCATGACAATAAGACACATCTGCTCCTGGCAGCACAAGCTACTTCAAGAGGAAGATGGGAATTGAAGAAACTCCTTATGAAGTTGGTTAGCCTTTGGTAAAGAAACTCTTCCTGCCTGAACTGCTAAACTTGACATGCAGAACCCACAGTGAAATGACTGTTGAACTTGCTTAAAGGTGAGACACTCCTTGGGGTTCCTGCTTCATGAAAGAATCTGCCAGACATTCTGCAGGACACAGAAGAAAATTACTGACAAATTGCCAATATAGGCAGAACTGTCTTTGAAATTTCCTGCTTCATGGAAAAGTCTTCTGGATACTATGGGCCAGTAGTCTGAAGATGGATGTCCCAATGGTACAGAAAAACTTTGAGTGACTGTCCAGGCAGCGAGATGTCTCTGTCAATTCCAGAGTATTGGACTTTGCTTACAATGTACATCCTGTTTACTTAGGTAATATTATATCCTTCTGTAGTCTTTGATGGAGTTGAAGAATTTATAGTTATATTTTTCCTCAGTTATGATAAAAGATAAAGTAGATACAAATATTGTAAGTGCAATTCTTGTGTGATACTTGTTTTGTTACATGTAATTTTACTATGTTAAAGTTAAAACCTTTCTTTTTATTTAAACAAAAAAGACGAGGTGATGTGAGAATTTCCTCTGTGTGCCGAGATTACCATTAATTAAAAAAGAAACTTCTTTGGACCTATAGCAGGATAAAATTTAGCTATGAAGGGAAAGCTAGGCTGAATGCTCAGAAGGGCATTCAGAGAGAAGCCATGGAGCCACTGGAGACAGATGCTGGGAATTTTGCCCTGTAAACCACAGCCTTGTAGCGATACACATATTAATGGAATGAGTTAAATTAATATGTAAGAAATTAGCCAATAAGAAGCTAGAACTAACGGGGCAAGCAATGATTAAATTAATACAGTTTCTGTGTGACTATTTGGGGGCTAATTGGCTGGCAACCAACAAGCAGCCTCCTTACTACACATTATGAAATATATACTAATGTAGTAACTTTCCATGTATGCCAAAAAAAAGAGAGAACTTTTGAAGCAGTGGAAAAATAGTTCAGCTGTCAAAATTTCTTGCTTCTCTTGCAGAAGACCTAGTCTTGGTTCCCAGCACTCATATGTGGCTCACAACCTGTAACTGCAGTTCCAGGGAATTCAGTGCCTTCTTGCATCCACAGCCACCAAGAACACATACAGTGCACATATGTGTATGAAGGCGAAAACCTCATACACATAAAATAAAAATAAAACAGCTTAAAGTTTAAATACAGGCAAGCTCTAATAATACATTTAGAGCTATTCCCATTGTTAATACACGTTCTAGTAAAAGGAAGCGAGAGATTTGCATTGCCATCTGTGCAGAAAAACATTGCAGTAAAAGGCTTAGAAAAAAGTTGCTGAAATTGTTTCATAAATAAATGTCTTTCATCCTTACAAAATATCTGATTGTTATATCCCAATTGCATTCTCTTGAATTCATAGTTAATGTATGCACATTTCCTTTTCGTTTTAAGGTCATATAATTAAATTAAAGATATATGCATCTGTTTTATAATATTTTATCTATTTCTATGTATATAGACTAAAAGAATAATACCAGACATCTTTCTTATGTGCCTATTATCTTCCTAATATCCTTAAGAAGAAATATTCTACAGTGACCAAGGATTCATTTTTTTTATTGAAAAGAAAAAAAAAATTTCTGCCTCCTCCCAGCCTCCCATTTCCCTCCCCCTCCTCCCGCCCCTCTCCCCCTCCCTGACCAAGGATTCTTAATTCTTGGGATTTGACTGTACAAATTGCAGTGAATGGGCCTGAAATAATTTTGAGATGCTCAACGTTAATGTAAACTTTATGTGCGCTGTGTGACTTCATGGTGAATAGATCTGAAACTTGCCTGAAGGTGGAGATCAGCAGTCCAAAGTCACAACTGAATGGCAGTGGAGCAGTTGAGCACACACTTTATGATGAGGTATCTGGTTTTATATTCCAAGTTGTTCACATGGCAGGATTATTTTCCCCCTAAGTCACTAAATAGAGTTGAGCCTCAATTTCACAATCTATAAAATAAAGAAAGCAAGGCCTACTTTACATATGATCTTTTCATGAAGTTAATGAAGGTTAAAGAGCAGGTTTCTGGCAATGTATTAAGATCTCATTGGATTTGTGAATTGTGTTGTTCTTTGAGTAAAGATACCCCACAATTTTAGCATCTTCATAACCTAGAAAATTGGATCCTTCGTTTATTCATTTTAAGAATTTATATGGAAGAAAAATTAAAATTACATCTAAAGCTCTGGCAATACCTTAGAAAACAACAAACATTTGATTAGTGTTCATTATCATCCTTATTATCATATGTATAGAAAATCTGCTTTCATTTATTTTTCAATTGCTGTATCCAAATGATTTTTTCATTTCTTCAGTAGTATGGGTTAGGAATATTTAAAGCGAAGCTTAATGTGCCAGTAAAGTCACCTTGATGTATTTAGAATTCAATTTGGCATGAAGAAACTAAAGAATTAGACATTTCGTGTAGGTTGATGAAAGAAGTAGCTTTGGGATTTCATAAAACAGTGTTTATAATCTGTTGAAAAAGATCAAGATGTTTATTCAGAGAAAACTGTGATATCATGCGGAGAAAAGTGCCTGAGATCCCATACACTTGTCAGCTGGCAGATGCAAGAGCAAATGAGATTTCACCAGAATTATACAAATTGTATTACCTACACAGAAGCAACCAAATTGTCAAGAATTTAACTGCTTACAAAAATGGTCATGCAATAGTCTGAGTATTGTTATTGGAATTTGGAGCATATAATGCCTGTTTTACATATACACATTCATATATCAACTTACAATTCATAATAAAAATGTTATCATACTTTCCAAAACTTTATCTTGAACTTAGAAACATTTCTAAAAGTTATAATTATGTAAAGAACCATAAATATTGATGGATAATGATAAAACTCCACTTGAGGGGGCTAAAATTTATATTTATATATATATATTAGTTATAAATAAAATTAACTCATCAGAATGATGTGTTTATTACCAATAGTAGGTGTTTGAATATTATCTCTCACCAAATTACTGACTCAGTATGGAAATATTCTCTATGATTTAGAATAAAAAAAATTAAAGCAAATATGGCACAGTTGCTTATTGCAATGCCTTAAATTCCAGGGAATTTGTAAATCAATGTTAGCAAAAGATATATCTAAGTTATGTGTGTTTAATATAGATGTACATGGTGTAATGCAAAATTCTATTGAGAGAAAACTATTTGTCTTGTTCTTGAGTCAGCTAGGGAATAGTATGCATGTGGAAATTATTTAGTTCTGTTTTGCTCAATAATAATAGCAAAGTCTGTATGGGATGTTCCAAGAGTGAGCTGAATGGCCTCCTATCACAGTGCTATCTCCTGCTTTGCACTATGCCCATTTATCAGGACAGAACTGGTCACCATGTTCTTTGTGTTGCTCTTCAGAGAAGTCATTCTCACAGCAGAAGAGCTGAGAAGGTAGCTGGTTGACCTTTCGGGATAGGACTTCCTCCTGCAGCAGAGCTGGCTGTTGAAGTGCTTCCTGAAGCTTTCGCTGAGCAGGTAAAGAGCAAAGGGATTGACACAGGAATTGCTGAAACTCAGAACCCGGGCCACTAAGGTGACTATCATGTGACCAAGGGAAGGGTCGATTTCCTTGTAGTTGAAAGACCTGTACAAGTAAAGGACGTGGTTGGGAAACCAGCAGAAGACAAAGCAGGCCACGAAAACAAGCACAATCTTAGCCAGGCGTTTCCGGGTCTCCATCTGTGAACAGCAGCAGAGATGCCCATTGGTCAAATGGAAAGAGAGGCAGTCACAGCCCAAACTCACCGCCCAGGAGCAAGGAACCTTATCAGTGCTTGTGGTGAAACCCAAACACACACATTGTTTCTTTCCCTCATCAAGTGATTGCTCTAACAGCTGGACCAAGACTATTTTGTTCACCACATTAATTTCTTTTAAAAATATTTAGCAATTCTATAAGGTCAGATGATAAATTATGCATAACAATCTTCATGTCAAAGTAGTAATATTAATGAACTCCTTAAGGTATTATCTTTTTACTTAAGGTAGGGCCATGTTAGTAAAAAATGTAAAATATTTTATTTATATTAAATATACTAAATTGATTAAGCATAGAACACACACAAGTGCATATATTTTCCAAGTATCAGGGTATTTTAAACAAGAAAAAAATGACTTATTAAAATAGAACTTGACTATTTTTCTTATAGTTCTCACTATTTCTTCTCTCTCTCTCTTTCCCGCACACACACACACACACACACACACACACACACACACACACACAGACATAAACAGATACCTCAGATAATAATCAAAATTTTCTGGAATTGGAGAGGTGGCTTAGTGGCTAAATCCATATAATCTTAAACCTAATGAACTGAATTCAATACTATGGGCCCATATGGTAGAAAAGGAGAAATAAGTCCAGGAAGCAGTCCTCAAATTCTCATAGACTCACCATGGGCTGAATGTATAAGTATGCACACACATATAAATAGATAGACGAAGGATAAATAATAGACATATAGATGGATGGATATAGATGGCAGACATATAGATAGATAGATAGATAGATAGATAGATAGATAGATAGATAGATAGATAGATGGATAAAATGATTTTTAAACTTATGATGTAACTATGAACCCTACTAACATTATTAAACTGGATTATATTGTATGTTTCTTTTTCATAAAATTTATGCTATGCTTACTATTTAAAGAAAGCTTCAGGTTTGTAAGAAATAGAATTCAAAGTTAGACATTTAATATTTTAACTTAAGAATACTTCTATAAAATATAAAGTACAAAATTTAGATTTTATTTCCCAATTTGCTTAAATATGTAAGTATAACAGTGTGAGTAGGAACAAGTTCATCAGAAGACACTGACAACAGTCTTCACGTTTTGTGCAATGGAGACTTTGGTCAGCAGCTAGAATATTTAAGAAAAAAAGAAAAGTCTGAAAGCTGAAACACACATAGCTGAAACCTGAAACTGAGAAATAGAAAGCAGTGGTCCTACTGTTGCATCTTGGTGCCCTACATTAGACAACGCAACCGTTTTCAGAAGTATGAATATGGAGTTTAGAGTTCTCATGGTATCCTCCCTAGATGACACAGCACAGGTGTGAAACTTCCATGGCATTCTTAAACTGGATACTCAATTTCTAGAAAGTTGGGCTTTGAGATGATACGTTGGAAAATGTCAAGAATCGGGTACCCAATCATGGTTTATAAATCTCCAAGAGGAAATTTACAAAAATAAGGCAGAACTAGTAGCATTTTTAAAAAAGCTGTGGGTATTCGAAGAATTCAACTTAAAGGAAATCAAAAATCAAAACTCAAACATCCAATTGTGATACAACTTAGATTACAGAACTAGTTAGATTGTGTGTGTGTGTGTGTGTCTAGTTATATAAAGTAAAAGACACAATGAACCTGTTGCATAGATTTTTTTGCCTCCATGGTTCCAGATATTTAAATAATGAATGATTTGTTTGTTTGAAACATTGGTTCAGTATCTGAATCTCTAAAATGAATGTCGACTCTTCACATTGATAACTAATGAAGGCTGCTTTGCCCCATGAAAACCTCTGCCAGCTCTTGCTGCTGATTGGTGACTCAAGGTTCCATTCTCTCCATCCTCAACATCCACCACCAACTTCAGTTATCTCAGATTAAGTTTGTCTTCAAATCGGCAACAAGCTGCCATTGCCTCCCTGAAACATGTTCTGGCCAATTACATGTGCATGTGAATACATATGTGCATATGTACTTGTGTGTAGAAGCCAGAAGCTGACCGTGTATTCCACTATCACTCTCTTCTTTGTTTGGGAGGGGTGGTTCTCTCATTGAACCCTTTGTACTGGTAGTAGACTAACTGGCCAGCAAGCTCCAGGGAATTTCCTGTCTTCACATTTCCTCCTCTTGTTGTTAGTTATGGCCCATGCCTGACATTTTTACATGGCTTCAGGGGACCCGAACTCAGTCCTCACACTACTAAGCAGGTTTTTTACCAACATAACTGTCATCAAGAACAGGGACATTAGTTTCTACTGATAACATTCCAACTCTTGTCAGAGGCTCAGATATCTGATAAATGGGATCCGGGTAGAATCCATTTATATGTGACACAAACACATACAAGAAATTCTCCAAGAATCCCTCTGGTAAAGCAAGTGAAAGCCCATAGGCTGTCTTTATATTTCATAAGATTAACAACCCATAAAATAACACACACAGACACACACACACACACACACACACACACACACACACACACACAGATCCTGACCCAACTTACCTGCTTTTTGGTATGTTCATTGTATTCTCCTGGAAGATTGTGTGCACTTTTAATTAAAGTCTTTGCAATATGATAATAATAAATACTTATAATAACAAGTGGTATGAGGAAATAAACAAGAAAAATGAGCACTGAGTGAATCTTTGGATGCAGCTCATCTGTTTGCGGGTAAGGTATGCATGCCGTGAAACTGCTATTATCCAAGCTACCAATTCGTGCTACTTCCGAAAACACAGCTTCTGGGACAGCCAACAACACAGAGACCACCCAGATGCCCACAGCCTTCACACTGGTCCACAGCACCACGCCAGAAGTCTGCATGTCCATGGGGTTCACAATAGCTCTGTACCTAGAACAAGAGACTCAAGTTACTCTCTAGGAAGAAAGGAGGGAGGGAGGGAAAGAAGAAGAAAATGGAGGATAAAAGAAAAAAAGAGAAAGAAGGGAAGGAGAAAGAGAAGGAGGGGAGAGGGGAATAAATTTCTCTGGAAGTATAAGTACCAATACTTTGTTTTATCCTAGCTGCTTTCTAATGTATGGAAGATACAAACTCCCTGGCATCTCAGTGTCTCCAATTCATTCCAGGCCTTCTTGGCACAGAGCGCAAGCAGAGAGAATATTTTAAAGTAGAATCTCCTAAGCAGTGATGATTGACCCTTTCACAATGATTTTATCTTCAATTAATGCACAGTACATGTATCATTTTTCAATGAATCTGATAAGCTATTCTATTTTTACATAAATGTTCATTTCCAATCTATCATTATAATTGCTAGCTAAGGGAAATAACTGAGTTACAGAGAATGCTGTTAAATTCTACCTTGATTCTTGTCTCATAACTTCAGACTCTGAGACTCTCCACATTTTTCCTTAACGTTTTCCTAATCAATAAGTCTCAGATATGAGTCCAGAGTGGGATTTTTCTCCACAGCACAATTGAAAGAACTGAACATTGAAGAGTATTCTGTTTTTATAGGCCTATTTTATTTTGTCAGGCCATATAGAAGTCTATCCCCTCACCTTTTGTATCTTAGTGGCAATGTGTAGTCATGACAGGTGGGAAAGGACTCATATTTGGAGACAGCCTGCTCAGCCAAGCACCCGACCCTGATGACTATCATATAGACCCGACCTGCTTTCCTGGCTAGCTGCTAACATCTATCCTCCGAGGCAACCTGGCAGGTTGTTCCCACCAACGCTTTTCTTTCTTCCCGTAGTTAGTGGTTTCACTGTGCCTTCACTTACTGAACATAAACAGTGTCTTCTACTGGGTCCTTCTGGAGTTGTTTTTACAATGACCCTTCTCTAAAGACCTAATCACCTCCTAAAGTTTCTAGTACCTGCTACCATTGTTTTGTGGGGGAAGATTTCAGCTTATAAATTTTAGGATGACACAAACCTTACCTTCATATTATAATATGCACTTCAGATCCAGAAACTTAAATGGTAATAATATATATAAACTGTTCGTTGTGGTAAGATTCCTAGCAATAGGCCAAAATTCATTTAAGAAAAGAAACCTAGCTGGAGAGTAGGGTAAAGATGAGGATGGCCTTTTCAGCAGGGATAATTCTTGTCACATTCTGCAAGAAATATATCTCAGGAAATCTTTAGATAATACACAACTGAATGAAAAGACAATATTATAAATTCTATAAACAAAGAAATACACTAGAAAGAACAACAGATTACAAAAGCTGTCAGAACTGTAACATATCTTACAACTGTGAGTGTTTGTTTCTTTGTTTGTTTTTGTTTGTTTGTTTTGTGGGGGAGGAGGGAGTGCTAGGGAATAAATCCAAGACATCATGCATGTAAAGCAAGCATTATACCACTGAGCTATAGATACAAATCTGAAAAATATTAATGCTGCAAGTATATCTTTGGAAAAACATAAAGTGATAAATAAAGTCCTCTAATGAATACTAAAGTGGGCATGTTTTATCATGCTTTCTTCAAATATTTACATTAAACATGAGAAAGATATCGCTCAGCATAAAACCTATTTAATTAAACTCAGCAGCATGGCAGATATGTGTAAAATGTTACATTTTCCCTTACAAATAGTCTCAGAGAGATATTCCTAATTGAAAACTGAATTAAAGAATACCCAATCAATAGGCAGCCATAGAGAAGTATAATCATCATCCATATATTAAACTTTAGTGGATGATTTCTTCATCAATTTGAATCTCATTTATGATATCTGTAGGTAGTATAAATTTAATGTAATTATAAAATTGAGTTTAATCACAATATAAAATAAAAATAGATCTTTTTTTCTTCTTGCAAATGTAATCAGAACATCTCAAAAATCTTTGTTTCTTTGAGCATGTCTAGTTAAGCTACTGTCTTTTATGTTATTGAACATTATTGTGCAGGAAGAATGCTATAGATTAACAGAAGAAAGGCTATTGCTCATTGATGCTTCACTAGTACATGGTAAAATGTCCAGAGCACACAGTGTGTGCTCAGTAAATGGCTATTTGTCTGAGTATTAGGGACATCATTAATGAAAATCAATCGTGGTAAGTGGAACTGTTAAATAGAAGGTAAGGACAGGAAGTGTACAGTAGAGACTGTCTAGTAATGTTCAGTGTGCGTCAAACTTCAGAATCACCTAGAGAAGTGGGGTAGAACAAGAAGGATCAATTAAGTTTGTACAGAGATTGAATGACAGAGTCCCAAGGATGCGCATTGAGAGATTTTGCCTTTACTTTACTAATATTTTTCAAGTCTGCATATAGATTATGCTTACAAACAATTAGCACTGGGAAGCATTGCCTCCGGCTTCCTGCAGGATTTCCAGTGCAGTGGGTTCACATGCACAGTGGATTTCTGGGAAGAACAGAAATCCAGTGTTTAGAAAGTCAGATGCCTTCTCTGAAGGTAATATTGATTTCATATTAGGAAACACAACCTTAGGAGCATAAGTTTTGTGGTATTTTGTCATCCTTCTTCAGGTAAAATCTGTGTTTAAAATGGCTGCAAAGAGGACCCAGATGCCATAAAATCCAGGCTGGCACATTCCCATCTTCCTTAACATGTGTGTCACAAGTATAAACAAAGTCACACAGCCATAAATGAATTGTGTAAACAGTATTGATATTCAAGAATAACACAGTGCATTTTAAGTCAATGATGCTACTTCTAATGAGAAGGAAAATGGAAGTAATCTAGCAGTGATTGAATTCAATTGAGCAAAAGACATAATTTACTACAGTCACATATAGTATCACACGCTTTATTTAATATAAATGTAACAAATTAGGTGCAGAGATCATACTGTAACTATGGCTCTGTAAAAAACATCACAACTGGGTTCTTACTATAAAAGGCAACTTTTTATTTGGATGACAACTAGAAAGTTCTCAAAAAATTAATTATCTTTTGTGAAAGTGTGGGTCATCCTATATTTTTTCTTTCATTTTCCTGACACTTGTTTTTCCTCCCTTTTTATGCTTGTCATGTTATTGACATTTTTATCTAAGCTTTGTTGATTTTTCCAAATTGAAAACAGCCAGGGTACTCAATGGTCCAAAAGAGGCAATGTGCCAGTCTTTGCCTTTATAATGTGAACATCTTTTTGTCTACATTGCTGTGGTGTATATATGATGCTGCCAGCATGTCCTAAATGCAGGAGAGTCTTCAGTCTTCTGCCTCTGATCAGGGAAAATCTACTTGTTTCCATGACAATAGATTGGAAAACTTGTATGTGAAATAAACTCAATCCCTGAGTATTGCTATTAATGCCATACTTTTAAAATGAATGCTTTGTGTCAGGTTCACCTATCGTGATGGCTAATCATTGTGTTTTGTTCTAACTAAATTTGCTTCTTTAGAGTCTGATTAAAATAGGTCACCCAAAGAAGAGCAGCCAAGCATAAATGTCAATTTTAGCCTTAAAGTTCAAATAAAACTTTTGAAAAGATAATAGAACTGATGCTAAAAAGACAAAATAAGGTTCATAAATTATTTTAAAAAAATTTAAATTATTTAAATTTTTAATCACTTTTCCAGTAGTATTTTGAAAGAGTATGCAATATAAGCTGAGTATCTACTTGACAACAGCATCAAAAAGACTCTCCACTGAATATTGTCATATTTCCAATATATATTAATTCTCTTATTCCAAATTAGTATAAAGTATATCCAAACCCCAGAATCTCAGATCCTGAATCATTAATAATTCAACATGCAAATTAATAAGGATAACAAATACCATTCTTATAGCCAAGTTAAATTGTTTAGCTAAATAACTTCCGTCTGTCCTTCATTGCCAAGAAAAAGAGACCACAGCTCCTAATTACAAACATTGCCCCCAGACAACCACCTAGACATTCCTGCCTACATAAAAGACCTGAAAGTCTGATGCAGACAGCCCAGGATAAAAGTCCTAGCCTCCATTCAGTAAGCCTGGATTTTTCTCCCAGAAATCACAGGAGGACTTCCGTTCTCTGGGCTTCGGGATCCACACATGGAAAATGATAAAGTTGACCAACTGGTCTGCCAAGTAGAACAATGAATGCTTGCTCTTATAGAGTATATGAAAGAAGACTTGATAATTAAGGCTGTTCCCATAGCATTGTTTTAAGACAATAAAATTTAGCATTATGGGGGAAGGAGATCACTTGATTTCACCAAGAACTAGAAGAACTTAAGGTTTTCCAACAGGAAGATATGACAGCCTATTTTTAAAGAACACTAATAATTCTGATTGTTTTCAGTTAGACAAATAATATTTACTTCACATTGTAAATGGTGCACAGACTAAACGGAGCAATTTCCACAAGTTGAACTTTGTGTTCTAACATGTGAGAATATCACCCTACTGAATCAGGAAAGAGCTTGCTCAAGTTTACACACAGAAAAATATTTTTTAAAAAAATCCAGAAGGCAACTGAACTTTAACTCGTTTATGCTGTAGATCTTCTATGAAGTTCATAGTAAGGCTTCGAAAGTGTGTGGGAGATCTTACTAGCGTGTGTGAGTTTAAAGTATTTAAATGGTTTGTATATGTTTTTAAACTTCGCTTCTCATTGCGTTTTTAACTCGAGATACTAAGCTTCCATTACATACATACGCTTTCTTTTCCCCATCTCCAACCCCAAACTATCTTAACATTTATTCCCTGGATGGAACATCCCAGTTCCCAACCATGCTGGGACCCTGTCCCTGCCCATCACTTTTCGAATGTATCCCCTTGCTAACTATATTCTTACCTGTCAGCGCTGAGGGCGGTGAGCGTGAACACAGAAACCCCCACTGAGGTGAGTTGGATGGCCGGGATGAGTTTGCAGCCCAGCTTGCCGAATACCCACTCATCAAAAAAGTAGCGGGAGGCATCCACTGGAACGCAGGTCAGCAGCAGCAGCAGGTCCCCAGCCGCCAGGTTAGAGATGAAGATGTTGGGGACGCTCCTCATGGCGCTGTTGGTGAGGAATATCTTCACCAGCATGATGTTGCCAAGCAAGCCCACCGTAATGATGATTAGGTAGAGGGACGGGATCACACAGCGGATCACCAACTCCGCGGTGGTCCCGTCTGAGCCCGGCAGGAAATCTTTTTCCCACACCTCGGGAACCAGCTCGCTCTCATTCGCCTCCGCGGGCAAGGAGAGGTTGGAAAGAGACCTGGGGGGCATATTCTCTTTTTCCAAGGAACCGGCAGGAGTTTTCATGCACTCGAATGTCTCGAAAAGTGCAATGAGCACGAAGTGGGTTTAACTGATTTGCTTCTAATCCTGGCAAGTTTGTGACTCCTGGGACTGAGCCACCGCGCTGGCCCTCAGAGAAGTCTGCGTGCTGCGCTCCTGAGCTTCTCCCTAGGAGAGGTTCCCTTCACTACTGCAGGTTTGCGATGTAAACTCTAACAAAAAGCAAGGCGGTTGAGGCTTTATTCCTCTTCTTTAAGTCTTAGTTCCCGTTACTATTAACAAGCAGGAGAACAGAGGTCAGTCCCAGTGGGACCAAGAACCCTACCTGCCCCACTGGTCCACCCCAGGACCGGAAGTCATCCAGGAGCTGTCCAGCCAGCAGCAACTGAAACGCTGGCACTAGCGCGGGCCTTTTGTGCTCACCCCACAGCTTTGCGCTTCTCTCTGCCATTCCTGTTGTACTGCTGTGTGGAACTGAAGAGGAGTTGGGGTTTTTTTTTTTGTTTGTTTGTTTTGTTTTGTTTTGCTTTCATTCTGCGTCCCCACATACATCCATCCTCAACCAACGCCGAGCAGGAGGAGCCCACGCAGGAAGTTTGTGAGCCTCTGAGGATCCAAAATCTGAGCTGGCAAGTCCCCAGTGCTGAAATACTGAATTTAGCAAGCCAGCCAGGGACAAAGAATTAAGTCAACGAGAGAACTGCTCTCTGTTCTGTTCTATTATCCTCTGACCACCCCTCACCCCAAATCAGGAAACTCTTTCCCACAGTTGACGTATTTTTAACTTATATTTTACTGGGATATGGCGCGCATAAAATGCACATCAATCAGATGTATGCTTTACTATCAGAACAAACAATCTGGTATAAAGCACCACTATGCCTGTCTTCAACTTAGTTGGTTCTCTCTTGAGGACCACAGTAATAGAACTTTTCAGATTACAATCATTTAACTTCTTCCCTCGTTACATCTGGGGGAGCTATACAAGCTTTGTGAGGAGCACTGTGTTGTGGTTGCCTTTTATAAACATACAACATAAATAAACAACTGTTACCTAATGTTCACTAATATTTGGAAGTTTCACAACTATAGCCAGGTATTTGTTTGTTTGTTTGTTTGTTTGCTCGCTCGCTTGCTTGCTTGTTTGGTTTGGCTTTTTGAGACAGGGTTTCTCTGTGAAACAGTCTTGGCTGTCCTGGAATTCACTTTTTTAGACCAGGCTGTCCTCACACTCACAGAGATCTGCCTGCCTCTGCCTCAAGAGTGCTGGGATTGAAGACGTGTGACACCACTGCCTGGCTCACTTTAACTGATTTAAATAACGTTTTTATAAATATTTTTGCACATGTAGTGCAAGACAAGTAGCCTGAATTCATCCTCGGAGGCCACATGTGGTGTGGAAGGAGAGAAGCAGCTGGAATGTGCAGTCTCTCATACCTCATGTTCTGGTGCACACACATGCATAAATTCCAGGCTTGAATTTTCTGGTCTCAGAGCTTATGTTCACATGTGGTAAAATTTAGAGTTTTTTGAGGTGGATTACCAATTTGTTGTTCATTCTTATATTAGTATGATATTAATACTATATGTGTCTCTGGATATATATATATATATCCAGATATGTGTATGTATATATACATATATATATACACTCATAAATGTAGACAATTAAAATCCGATATATTCATTTTCTGAAACATGATGTTTTATGTCACTCAAAGTGGTCTTGAGTTCTTGGTTTCAAGTGACTCTCTTGCTTCAGTTTCTCAAGAATATGAAACTCGAGGACCTAACTATGTATCCACATTGACAGGTTCACAATCTGTAAATAGAGATACAATAGTTTCTAGAATCAATGCCACCATTGGAATTTTACAAAGAAAAGACTGCTCAGGGCCAGTCAGTTGGTTCAATGCATAAAACAGCTGTACTGCGAGACAGGCAGCCTGAGTTCATCCCTGGAGGCCACATATGGTGCAGAAGGAGAGAAGCAACTGGAATGAGCAGTCTCTAACTACCTCATGCATGCCACAGCAACCCAACTGTACATTCACAAACACATAATAATGAGCATAAATTAAAATTTAAAAAGCTGTCCGGATATAAATGGCTCCAAAATTAGACAAATAACACTTTTGTCATTGGGAAATATATGCCTGGGTTTGAGTGCAAGAAGATAAAATTTAACAGTTATGAGTCTGTCAAGGAGCATTTTTAAAGATTGAGTCATGAGCTGATAAACATGTGCACAAGACCAAAGCCACTTGTCAATTAAGCAGCTTTTCAGACATCACCTCCCAAAGAAAACCTCACACCGCAAGGTGGATATTGGAATCAATTTTATCTAACTAAAATTTGAGTCTGTGTTGTACTCTTGAATTTCACTGCTTAGTCCATTGCCACATTTAGATTGGCTAAGTGGAATTTTCATGTACATTTCTTTGAATAAGTGAATATTGCTTTTATGTTTGTCCATTTTACTTTTGCAACATAACTATCATTAATTATAAATTGAAGTACTCTAAAAGTTTTATCTTCAAGGTTAAGTTTCTCTTATAGCATTCAATCTCATTATGGAAGGTAAATTTTTAAAGAAATCTATACCCTTGGAAGTCTCAAACTTTCAGGCTCAAAATATCTTATTTTATTGATTTTTATGTTTAGTGTTTTCCCTTGCAATAAAATTGTTTCACTTCTTTCCTCTAGTTGCTCCCATGCCCCTCTCAGGCTGATAGTATTTTTATTTTACTATGTTTTTTTTACATATGTGTCTGTGCATGTGTAAATATATCTCCCTTGCTGAATCTCTTTTTCTTGTTTGTGTGTATATGGTTTCAAGACTGACCGCTCTGTATAGGAAAACCAATGAAGGGGCTCAACCCTGAAAGAGACTAATTTGTTGCCCACAGTTCTACATCTAGGGATAAGACCCCATGAGATATTTCCCCCTTCCACTAATGTCAGCATGTCTACTGATACTGCCATCTTTCTAGTACTGTTTAAACAGGATTTTAAGAAAAGAGTGATTCTCAGAAGCATCTCTGATAGTCTGGCCTTTACAATCTCGATGGCCCTTCTTCCTAGATGTTCAATATGCCATAGATGCAGAAGCTGTGATGTTGTGTATCCATTGAGACTGTGCTCCCCATGATCTCTGCATTGTGTACAGTTGTGGTTTTCTAAGATGGCTTCCATTTGCTAAGAGAAGATTCTTTGATGAGGGCTTGTAGATACGCTTATCTGTGAGTATAATGATAAGATTAATAATACAATATGGAATTAGCATTGATCTATCAAAATGATGGTAGTAAATTCTTTCCTAAGTTCATGACCTTACTACTCCTGAGAAGCTGGCTAAGTTAGTGCTCAGCATAATTTCTCTCCTATTGAGTGGGCCTTAAATTCAATGAGACAACTGTAGATTGTCAAGACATCTGAGAACTACTTCTTACACCTATTAATATCTTAATGTGCTGGTGATTGTCATGGTTTGTAGTATTAAAGCTAGGTGGACTATTTAACTGTTTTCTACTCTTCTCAGCTTACACAGCATTTTCAGGAACCAAGTAAGCTATACCACAAGAAAGAGGTTGTAAGACTGAATCCAGCTTGGATTACCTGCATTGTGTATCCTAAATGTATGGTATCTTCAGCAATAGGGACCTACCCTCAACTCTCAACCCTGCAGAGAAACCTAGGGCTTCATTGATAATATATTGTTTTGGAAATCATATGGACCACTCTGACCAATGCATCAAAAGAAGGTTTCTTTGTGCCTAATACTATATTCTTCTATAGTTATTATATTATAATATATGTATATGAGTGCATTTAGAAAGCTAGAGTATTGTATGACCTTCTTCTGATTGTCTATATTTTTCTGTTATGTCTATACTCATAACCATTCAGATAAGAAAACTACAAAGTCCAAAAGATGTGTTAGCAAATATCCAAGTCATGGGATTCATAAAAAGAAGACATTTGTATTTGGATATATTTTTCATTTTTAATAAATCTCTCTATATATTCAATTACAGGTTAAAATTTAAGGTAAAGGTTATTATAGACTATATGTCAATAATGACTACTATGAGATTTCACTAAATGATTATAATTATGCAACAACTATTAAAACAGAATTCTAAATAGAATATGAATATTATTTTATTTTCAAGAAACAAAAGCAGGCATGTACTGAAGAAACAAAATGTTTATTTTATTTAATGTAACATCATCTTCTGAGAATCATATATCACTAATAGCTATAAATATTCTTTGATGTGAGTACTTATATTTTACATAAGATAATTAAACAATTGAGGTAAAATGTCTTCCTTAATTCTACAAACAACTCAATAAAACTGCATTCTGAAGCTTATTTATGATTTCATTGCCTGTTACATCTCTTTGTTCCTAAGAAATGAAAAAGACCATTAGAGATGATTCCATGGGTAAACTATTTGCCGTGTAAGATTGGGGACCTGCTGTAGGAATTCCTACTGCCAGTAGCTTTTAAGTTACCCGCCCACTTGGGCATGACCTCTTATACTATAAATGGCAATGTAAAGCGAACATCAGACTGCAGGACTAGATTGTTGTTCCCCATTCGAGCAGAGACACATGATCTGTGTGAGTCTATCCCTAAATAAATAACACTTTATTATACTCAATTCTGAGCTAGTGTGGAATGTCTTTTTAGTGTCCATCTTCATCTGGTGCCCATGTGGATTCAGACATGCAAGTGGGTAAAACCTGGGCATAAACACACATCTTTAATACCAGCAGTGGAATGACAGGGAAAGGCAGGTACTGGGAACTTTCTGAAGGAATAGTTTAGTGAAAATGAAATACTCTAGCTTCAATGAGAGACTCTGTCTCAAAGATTGATGGAGAGTGATAAACTTAGAAACTGAAATTATTGTAAACCTCCACATATTTACACACAAGAGTATAGACACACACACAACGTATACATATAACAAAGAGATGATGAATAAAAATTAAAGAGGATTAAAAACTAAAATGCATGAATAAATGCAATTCCCATGTAAGTAAAAGATGATTTTTTTTTCTTTTTCATTTTTCTCTGCTCCCCTCCCTGCCTCTCCCCTCCCTGCTCCAAACCTCCCCCAAGGTCCCCATGCTCCCAGTTTACTTAGGAGATCTTGTCTTTTTCTACTTCCCATGTAGATTAGATCTATGTAAGTCTCTCTTAGTGCCCACATTGTTGTCTAAGTTCTCTGGGATTGTGGTTTGTAGGCTGGCTTTCTTTGCTTTATGTTTAAAAATCACCTATGAGTGAGTACATGCAATGCCCATCAAAATCCCAGCAAAATTCTCCAAAGACCTTGAAATATTGGTACTCAACTTCATATGGAAAAAAAAAAAAAAAACATGATAGCTCAAACAATACTCTACAATAAAAGAACGTCAGGCATCACAATCCCTGACTTCAAACTGTACTACAGAACTACAGTACTGAAAACAGCCTGGTATTGGCATAGAACAGACAGGAGGACCAATGGAACCAAATAGAAGATCTAAATAAGAAGGTGTATCCAAAGACAAATATATAGGCATCCTCCTGAATATTAACCTTCATCAGGCGATGAAAGGAGACAGAGACAGAGACCCACATTGGAGCACCGGACAGAAATCTCAAGGTCCAAATCAGGAGCAGAAGGAGAGGGAGTACCAGCAAGGAACTCAGGACCACAAGGGGTGCACTCACACACTGAGACAATGGGGATGTTCTATTGGGAACTCACCAAGGCCAGCTGGCCTGGGTCTGAAAAAGCCTGAGATAAAACCGGACTTGCTGAACATAGTGGACAATGAGGACTACTGAGAACTCAAGAACAATGGCAATGGGTTTCTGATCCTACTGCACATACTGGCTTTGTAGGAGCCTAGGCAGTTTGGATGCTCACCTTACTAGACCTGGATGGAGGTGGGGGTTCCTTGGACTTCCCACAGGGCAGGGAACCCTGATTACTCTTTGAGCTGAGGAGGGAGGGGGACTTGATTGGGGGAGGGGAAGGAGGTGGGAGGCGGTGGCGGGGAAGAGACAGAAATCTTTAATAAATAAATAAATTTAAAAAAAGAAATCCTAAGACAATACACTGTGGGATTTTTTATCTATCCTTCTGATCAGAAAATGGTTAATAAGGTATGAAACCCAACTCACTGAAATTAAACCAATAATTATACAGGTGATATAATATTAAATGAATAATAAGGAAAATTAATTGTACTCCATTTGGTCAGAAAAGGAAAATGCATTCTAAGGAAAGAATATATATATTTTGATTTTAGAATAACTGTCTATTATGAAAAATAAACTATATATAATTAACAGCAGAAAAACATTGCAAGAGAAAACTCATAATGAATTCTAATTCTAATATGATAATATTGGTAATATATGATACTTTAAATGAAATGCATACAGAAAATTTAATCAAGTGTTAATGTACCACAGGATATTTAGTTAGACAAATATCACTTAAATGGCTTGTCAGAATGTGAATGAAGAAAATACAGAAAAAAATATTACTGAAGAACTACTGCCCCCAGTTTTGTGTATTTATTAAAAGCTAAAATCCCTAATAATATAGGAAACTCAATAAACCACTGATAGAACAAACAAAAATATAGTTATCACAGCATGAACTCTGTAGTTTTTCCACTACGATCAATAATAAAAGAGAGATGTCCCTTCTTTCATCATTTTAGCACTATATTAGATGTCCTCAATAATGCAGTAAGCCAAGAAAAAAAATAAGTAAACTTGAAGGGAAGAAATAAAACTGTTTCTGTTCATGGATGACTTAGAATTTGATGTAGAAAATATAGGATAACGAAAACTGAGAAGAAGAAAAAATGCTTCTAGCAAATAGTAAAAGAATTATGTCAGGATTTCAAAACTTAAAATTAATTTACAGATGTCAGTTCTTTTCTTATGTACCATTCTTATTAGATGGGTTTTAAATTCAAAACACTAAAGCTTTTGTATTGAGTCTTCAAAATTAAATACATAGATGCAAATATAAGAAAATATATACAATATCTACTTGAGGAAAACTGCAAGAATACAGCAAATAAAATCAGAACTTTAAATAAATGGAAACAACTGTTTATATTCATAGATGGGAAGAATGACATGGTACATCTATTATTGCACCTTGATCTATAGGTTCAAAACAATCCAATTAATAGCTCAGTAAGGTAGTGTGTGGGCACCAACAAAATGACAATAAGGTGTCCATGGATTTCCTGGAGACTAATCATAGTAAAAGCTATATTGGAGGAAAAGAATAAAATCAGAGAATTGATGCTACCTGAAGACAAACTACAAATCTATAGTAGTTAAAATAGTGTTTTGATGGTGACAAAATGACAAGTCAGTCAGTGGAATAACAGATAGGTCCCAAAAGTATTCCCCAGAAATAAAAGAGCTGTTCTTTAGCAAAGAACAGATGGGAACTGTAGCTAAAACATTAGTAGAATCATTGTTTCTAGGTTAAACAGAATGAAATAACTGTTTTCACTATATCCAAGACAAGCATCAGAATGAGTAGTTGTTTTCTAGAAGTACTTAGACCTTGAAGAAATCATTATGGAAAATAGTGATTGTTTTCTGTTATTTATAGATTTGTTTTTCTGAAGTTTCCAGCCTTTGCATGACCTTGGTCACAAGACAGTCCTGGCACACCTGGAGCATCTTGCCTCATTGGGTACTGGGTACTGTAATAGTA